>NC_080719.1:14317500-14617500 GCF_019097595.1 Hemibagrus wyckioides
AAAATGTTAAATGTTGTTGGTGAGCTGTGAGGGTTAAAAACCCGGGGTGTGTGTTGTTAATGGTACCGGTGACGTCACGACTTTGACCTGCTCTACCGGCTAAATCTGAGCTGTTACACAATTATACACGTCTCTTTCCTCTTTAGATTATATCTCTTCTAAGATTATATCTCTTGTGGCATATTACTATGTCCTGTCATTCATTCATGTACAGTGACAGCTATATTCGATCAGGGGCAGCAGACTGTTCCAGCTGATGTTGAGCACAGAATACCATTCCACTCTAGACTGGACAACCAGTCCATTACAGGGCAACACACACACACCCACCCACACACACACACACACACACACATCTAGGGGTAGTTTGATATCATCAATCCATCTAGCATGTTTTAGGGAGGCAGGAGGAAACCAGAGAACCCTGAGGAAACCCAGGAGGAGACTGAGAGAGCATGCAAAACTCAGCAAACTGAGCTCAGGATTAAAATAGGGACACACTGTGCCACCATGCTGGCCTTAAAATAATTGTTTCTAGGAATTATAGCTAGGATGTAAAAATATACACAGGTATATTTTGGATTGTTGTTTCCTCATCTTTCAGCATCCTCTAACAGCTCTTTATGTCTCCTGTCTGTGTGTAGGATGGAGAAGCTGCTGAATCAGTGGTTGTGGTCGGAGGAGTTCTGGCTCCCCCCAAACATTACGTGGCATGACATTGAAGGCACAACGGGGAGCAGTCACCAACCTCTTCCTCGTGACCTGCTTGTTGCACTTCCTCTGGCACTGGGGTTCATCGCTGTCCGCTTTGCTTTCGAAAGGTTAGTTGTTGCTGGTAACCTAATTGAGCTACACAACAATCAAGTGGTCCAGTTCCTGAAACTGGAGCTCACCCTGTAACTAACCTTATCACTGGATCTTCCTCATTGCCTACTCTCACCTAATGAAGCCTCTTGAATTACAAATACACACCTTGTCACTCAGTGTGTTGGGCACTGAAACATTAATTTGACTTTGACAAATATTTTAATGCTAATCTCTCTGTTTTTTCAGGGTGGTGGCTCTACCCCTAAGCAGGAAGCTGGGAGTGTTTGACAGGGTGCAGGTCCGAGTGCCACACAATCCCAAGCTGGAGGCTTTTTACTCACAGAGGAAGAAACACTTTACACAGGTCAGTGAAGAATAATGGTGAATAATGAGTGGAGAGAGTAAGAGTTCATGTTGCTCCAAACATATCACACACATAAGAAGGGTTTTGGCCTTGTTACTGTTCGTGTGTGTAAAATTTGTCCATTTAAAGAGCTGTTAAGAAGCTGAATGAATGGATATTTGAACAAAGAATGAATTATCTAGCTAACACTATAATTTACATTAATAATTATAAATGGCTAAGAACTATTTCCATATGACATGACTCATGAGTAATAGAGTCATCTATCACTTTAATGTTCATGTTTTAATTTATTTAAATTTTTACTTATACAAATACATATTAATATTTCAATAACTGGAGCATTGTATAGTGCCATAATAGCTCAAATACCTGAGCTTCAGTCTTGAGTAGCAGCATCGTGCAAAGTAGTTTAGTTAGTTTCAAAATAAAGACAATATTCATGAACCACCATTTTGCTCTCAGCCTAAGTGTGTGAAACAAAGTATAATAAACATGATTAATGACTAAAATGGGTTTTTTCAGTTTACACTAAATCCACATGTCTAATGATGTTAATAATTATTGGGAGATTATAGCTATCAGATTATAGCTATACATGCCTAAATCACACAGTCCCCCTGAAAGGCATTGTATGACACATACCACTTCTTAATAAAATGATGGAATCAGAGTTTATTTTACAAAACAAATATACAAATCATGCTGAAATTACATAACAACCTGAATCACTTAATAACTGTGTGGTTCTGAGAAAAGTGGATGCCACCTTCACTTGTATGCATAGCCTCCCGGTGGTCCAGCAGCAGGATCCTGCGCTCTCATTGCCATGGCTTGGGTCCGATAACCCATCCACTGAAGAGTTAACTCTTAAGTGCCAGTCCCAAGCCCAGATAAAGTGGGATCTGATAAAATCCAGATAAAATCTGGTGTGAAACCTGTGCCATATCAAAACATGCAGACCAAATGATCCGCCATGGCGAACCCGAACAGGAAGCAGTCAAAAGAACAACAACCATAACATTTCACTGTATGCATCTATTTCCTATATGAATGCTGCTGTTAACCTGTCATAAATTCCCAGGAAATTCCCAATGTAGTACCAGTAGTGTGACTCGCTCACAGGCTACAATGAGGCATAACCCGCTCACTTACATGTGTAAGATTGTAGAGGCTTTGTATGTGATTTGTGTGTCCATGTCACTCAAAGCAACCTTGCATACTTTATTCATCAGCTTTTTCTTCTAAAAATAAGACTGAAGTGTGACCTATTTTCAATTGCTTAGTGTGCTGTGATATAAAGGAGCATTCTTTGTTCTGCATGTATTCTTGCTTATTTGCAAACCTCATATTTTCATGTTCAGTTTGCTCATGGTTCATATGCTCAATGTTGAGCATAGCAATTATTAATTTTAGTCTGGATTCAACACAGTCATATTCTTCCTGCTCTGAGTTAACCACGAGTGACCTTTAAAGCGCATATAAGCAAACAATAAACCATGCACCTTTAAGGAAATAAAATCAACAACGGAGTGGTGTACAACCATTACAGACACTCTGGAGTGTCTTCTAACATAGCAGAATGCAAACAATTACACATTTGTAATTTTAACAAATCTAACTGTGTTAAGGACAACATCTTTTTTTTAAGCTTTTGGAGTTTTTAAATCCTTTTTTATCCTTTTATCACCTACATTATAACAGCTATAAACAGTTATTCTCTCATCATTTCTATTTTTTAGTTAATTGACAAAAAATGCAGCTTCTCGTGTTATTAAATCCACACATTACTTTTTGCCATGCAGACTTCTCCTGCCACAAATCCTTTAATGAACAGCTTTCCATTTGACTAAAAAGAATCCTGAAACTGGAGTCTTCTTACAATCCCTTATTGTTCCTCATTCCTACAAAATTCTTGATCATGATTTTACAGCTTCCATTATAAAAATTACTTTAAAAATGTGTTTTAGAGTTAAATTATTCGTGCCTCTGCTATGCAACTAGTTATAGAAATGAAAATATGTTAGAACAATCACAGTGTGATTTGCCTTGTAGCCAGAACATCCAGCAGAGGTGCTGTTTAAGAAAACTAATCAAAACCTTCTGACCAATCAGAAATGAAAATTTAATACCCCCAATGCTAAAGGCCATATGCTTATCTCGGACTTAGTACAGGTGTCATGTTTTTATTAGCCGTCAGAAATTACATTAACTTGGTTGCTGTAATAGCAACATACCATAGGTAACAGTGTTATTTACTTCCACTCAGAGTGAGCTCATGGGTCTAGAGAAGCATTGTGGCCTCACGCAACGTCAGATTCATAACTGGCTCAGGCTTCGCCGCAACCAGGATAAGCCGAGCAACACCAAGAAGTTCTGTGAAGCTTCGTGAGTACATTCTGTCTCTTCACACACTTAACATGATTAAGTTGAGCGGAGTCATGGTGATATATTTCAAACACTGTGTGTTTGTTTTCAGGTGGAGGTTTGTTTTCTACCTCATCGCATTCATGGCAGGACTCGCTGTCTTGATTGATGTGAGACATCAGAGGCATCCCCTTTTTCTTTCTGGGAAATTTAATTCAGAGAATTAGCCTGTAAATATGACACTGAAATGATTTTGTAGTATATTTAGATTTATATACATTGACCAGGCATAACATTATGACCACATGCCTAACATTGTGTTGGTCCCCCTTTTGGTGCCAAAAAACATTAAACTGCGATGCACTGTGTATTCTGACACCTTTCCCAGGGAGTTTTTCCTTGCCACCGTCACCACAGGCTTGCTCATTAGGGATAAAATAGTTTAATTATTAAATTTAATGATTTACTCTTATTTTATTTTATTTTATTTTATTTTATTTTATTTTATTTTATTTTATTTTATTTTATTTTATTTTATTTTATTTTATTTTATTTTATTTTCCCCCTCCCCTTTCTCTGTTTTTCTTCTTTTGTAAAGCTACTTTGAGACAATGTTCATTGTAAAAGGCGCTATACAAAATAAATTGAATTGAATTGAATTTCTATCAGAACTCGCTCAAATCCTTACGCTTGCCCATTTTTCCTGCTTCTAACACATCAACTTTGAGGACAAAATGTTCACTTGCTGCCTAATATATCCCACCCACTAACAGGTGCCATGATGAGGACATCATCAGTGTTATTCACGTCACTGCTCATAATGTTATGCCTGATCGGTGTATATATTCATATTTAGTAGATTACTGTATAGCGTCCCGTGATCTGTCAGACTATATACAAACTCTTCTTGATAATTGCTCTTCTCTTGAATATTAGGATTTAGCACACATACTAAACAAGTCTGACATTAATTAACATTCTGTTTTCATAAGCATGTTGAATTATTTTCTTTCTCTCCCACAGACAGCCTGGTTTTGGGACCACCGGGAGTGCTGGCGTGGATACCCCAAACAAGTGTGTGGTGTTTGCATTTTGTCTCATTAAATGTAAAAAAAATGTAATAAGAAAAGCACAGCTTTGCTTTTTTTTAAAGCAGCACATGGAAAATAAATCATGCAAAGGAGTTTATTTATAGCTACCAGTTTTACGTTGTGCAAACTTTTTGTTTTTTGAACTTTTTGAATTTTGAACTTGGCTTAATAACACATCCGAGACAATGTATGTGTGAGACCCTGAACAATATAGAAAGTCTCATGATTTAGGCATGCAGTTTGTCCTAAATTGGTAGAAGGATTAAAATGTGGTGGATTGAGAACATAAAACAATAGGAAAAAGAGCTGAACAGGTAAATATACACATGTGTGTTGTTCATGTCTCAGTCATTTTTTATTTCTCACTCTGTCTCTGTCTTTTGGTTTGTGCCTCATTGTAGCCTGTGGCCAAGTCGCACTATTGGTACTACATTCTGGAGCTCAGCTTCTACTGGTCATTGCTGCTGTGTGTCTCTGTGGACGTCAAGCGCAAAGTGAGCATCTTTGTATCTTTCTTTTTGTATCATTTGATCAGATTTGTATTTAGAATTTTTATCTTAATACTGACAACAGACAACCATTGGTGGAAAAGTGAAAGAATTGTGTTCTCTACACCTGTCAGCACCAAAGAAGGAATGCATGGCATCTGTGCTTGTTGGTTATAGGGAAAATGGTGTATCACTGTTACAGAAACAAAAGGCAGACGATCTTTATCAGAGCTGACAGATATGGAGGCTACACCTACTTCATGGAGAGTGACAGGTCCATTCAGAAGGAGGTCCTGTACAATTGTCACTTATACTAAATGGAGGCATGGCCATGATCGGGCAGTTACAATATAACAGCATTGTATTTTATTTAAACTGAACTGGCTTCTTAAAATATAGATCTCATACATCAGATCATACATCAACTACTGATCTTTTTATGGGCATTATGGTGGATGGGGAATTGCCTAGACAATAGTTAAAAGATGTTAAACCTACATAGATTAGAGGAAGCAGGTACAGAAACTGCATATACAGCATGCATCATAAGAAATGTGTACTGTCTTCAGCTTTCCACACTGACTAGTGATTCATATTGTAAATCAGTTATGTAGGTATCTTGTGGCTCATCAGAAATCATTACTAGGTCAAAGCACCTATGAGTGTGAATGTACACATTGCTGTAGGTTCAAGTGTTACTGAACTGTGGTTATAATGAGATGAAGAGAAAAGGCCCTACATGGGTAGTCTAAAGATTGTTGTGACATTACTGCTGATGGTACCAAATGGTTACCCTAAAGATAGCTGTGGATCGTCTTAATTGGATAGCCTGAAGATTGCACTTGCTGAAACCTATGACCAAGATTCATTCATTCAGTAGATAACCTGGATACTATCTGTAGATTTAATGCCAACGGACTCTAATAAACTAAACAATGACTCAGATGCTAGTACTCAAGATCTTTTAACACACTCACTACTGACTGATATTATTTGAAGTATCGTGTTATACAGTAGATGATGTTCCCATTTCAGTGTGTTTCCTCTTCTGGTTTCTCATGTTGTGTCGGCTGAGTTTTTCCTTGCCACTGTCACCTCTGCCTTACTCATTAGTGATCTAAATCTATATTAGCATTTAGGATTTAGGCACAGTTAAAAAAAAGCCACAGGAAAATGAGAACTTACAAATGTTACTATATACATGAAAATTAAACTATTTACATAGAATTAAAACATTTTCAGACAGCTGTTTCCTTTGAAAACTGTAATAATGGTTTGAAGCTAAACTAAAGCTGTCCTGTAATCTGTCATGTCGGTTGCCTGCAGGACTTCAAAGAGCAGATCATCCATCACATTGCCACCGTCTCACTGATTAGCTTCTCCTACTGTGACAACTACATTCGGGTTGGTACAGTTGTGATGCTGCTGCACGATTCATCTGACTTCCTGTTGGAGGTATTCCAAATTACATTCTGCTCATTCCAAGTGACTATTTTTTTTCCAAAACCTGCATTACCACTGTTTCTTCCCATGACAAAAATAGTATCTAATAATTTGAACCATGTGCAGGTGGCGTATACTTTAGCCAGTTTTTTTTTAACCAGTTTGTGCAGTACATTATGAATAAATGATGTCTGCATGTCCTTTACCAGACTACTGAGGACAGTTCTAAACTTGTGTAACACTTACATTACATTACAAAGTTATATTAAACCACCTCACCACTAACAAATTATTTCCCAGGAAACTGTCCATAATGTACACTATAAAGAACTTCAGTGTTATATCAGGAATAAAAGATAATAATAAAAAAAGATTAAGCAAAAAAAAACAACAGGATGTGGGCATTCTGTTATAGAGAAATAATCAACAACAGGATAAAGTGATGCAGTAGGCCACAAAGCGAAGTTACTGTAACCACCCTGAAGTTCATTCCTCTTATACCACAGCAATTTACCAGTGATTACAAAATTGTGTTTTATAATTAAGTGTTAAATAAGTGTTTTTAGTAAGTAGTTATGATAAAAGTTAGTTCCTGTTATTCTCCTATCCTGCTTTAAATAGTTGAAAGAAAAAAGTTCCTTCAAATTTAACAAACCCCTAAAGGTTTCCTGTGACAGATAATCAAGCTTTAAATCTATTTAATGGCTTTTCCTGTATTCCTACTACCCCAGTTACGCTTTTTAATTTTTTAAAAAATTAAAAAATTTTTAAAAAAATTTTTGTGTTTATTTTTTGATATTTTGACCTGTAGGAAGTTTGAAGTATTTTTAAGGCTCATTCCTTTTCTTATTGTGTTCACAGTCTGCTAAGATGTTTAACTACGCTGGCTGGAAGAAGACATGTGACAGTCTGTTTGTTGTTTTTGCTGTCGTTTTCCTGGGAACTCGCCTTTTTGTCTTTCCTTGCAGGTAAATGTACAGTTGCTAATTGTCTAAGGAAGCTAGTACTTTGTCTAGTACTTAATATGTAAATTAAACTTAATTATATTTTAAGCAAGTAAGGTTTACCAATCATATAATATGCTGTAGACTTCACTATTGTTTTTTATTGAAAAAAAAAATCGCTGGACAGTCCTCACCCACATGAGACATCACCATTCCCACAAGAGACAAACTGCAATTGGCACAGGTGACATGTTCCTCGCTAGTCTGAACACAAGAGACTTGAGAGTAGGTGACTCACAATTTGGTTCTTAGATCATTTTACTTGGCTAAACGTGTTCCTTTTCCCACCAGGGTGCTCTACTCAACTTTTGTGGAGTCACTGAATTTCTTCAAGCCATTTCCTGCTTATTACCTCTTCAATGGCCTCCTGCTGGTGCTCCAGGCACTGCACATTTTCTGGGCTAATCTCATTCTAAGGATGCTCTACAAATTCGTCTTCTTGGGCAAAGTATGGAATATTACCAAACGTTGTTAATGATGTAACAGGCAATATCAATACTACTGACCTCATAACATTTTGTACTATACTCAGGTGGAGAGGGATGAGCGGAGTGATGAGAGCGATGTCGAGGAGGAGGGAGAGGACAACGGCATGGAGGAAGAGTGTTGCTGGGAGCAGAACAAGGGAACACTTAACTCCAAGCTCACCTCATTGGCTAACAACTGTGTTCTCAACAACCTGACCCATCAGAGGAGAAACATGAACAGCAGACTGCCCAAAGCCAGATAGTATTCCTCCTCCACTTCACTCCAGATCCCTACATAAAAAAAGATACGAGTATTTGTATGCAATGTTTTAACCTAAGGAATAAGTTAGACTTTAGGTATAATGGATTCTTGAAATCTTTTTATTTCTCATTAAAGGTGCACAGCAGTCTATACTTTATGTTTTAAAGGGATACACGAAGTCTTTTTAAACCCAATTCCTATCCATTGCATATAGTGTGCATGTGTACTTACCACAAGTAATCAGTTTGACAAAGTGTGGCTTTATAATGTGAATTAAATAATACGACGTTTACACAGTGCACGTTTTAGGATGAGGCAGGAAGTAGTTTTATTCAAGACTGGAGCAAACATCCATTCTGTTCTTAGTACAGGAACACTCATTCATGGCACTAACAACAGACATGTAGTACATAGCAGTATAGAGGAGTTAGGTTAAAAAAAACTTATATATACTTATTAACTTCATATGTCAGAATAAGAAAATAAGATATATAAGAAGAGTTAATTGGGAAATATATCCAACGTATGGACTGCATTACATTCCTAGCAAGAAATAATACCCTACAAAGTAGCTCAGAAAGACTTTGTATATGAACTAAATGTTGTTTAATTGTATGTTCTTAATGGAGTTATTCAGTATTATATATAGCAGTTAGGTAGCGTTTTCTAACAGAGGGATATCTGAATTTCATTCTTTGTACTGTTTTGAATTTTCACAATAGGATTCCCGGTATGGCATAAGGCTTACCTTGTTAAAGTAGCCTGAATTATCACCATTTTTTTTGCCTCAGCTCACCTAGTGATGGACTCAGCACTGACTTGGCAACTTCTCTCTGTAAACAATGGCTTTCATAAATTATTGATTCATGGGATCTCTGCGCTTTGCACTTTGCAGACCAGCTTGCTCAGCTCTTTCTGTGGTAATTGCAGCTCAGATTGCCTTACAAGACCAAAGGATTCCATTTTGTGTCCACATAATCTGAGCAGTGTGTTTGCTCTTAGACTTTTAGTCATCTTATTATTACCGATAATAGAAATAATACCATTGCCAGATCATTTGGAGTGGACTTTTACATTTTTAAAACAGATTGGCTTTGAAACTGCTAGGTAAAATAGTTTAAATAGAAGTAGATTAGCTTTCGTAGCTCAGTTTGTTCTCAGCTCCAACCAGCATTTACAAGAAGTTCAGGAGCTGATGGGAACAAATCATCCATACCAACATTTAAGCACAGTTTCATAGGTGTCCTTACCTAGATCAGCAAATGAATAATTTGGTCAAAAAGTGTTAACAAGGCTAGCAAAAGTGGCCATGCTGTTCCAGTTTTTATTTAGTATGATTAAACAATGGCTTGGATACTGATGTATATATTATATTTTATTCTGAACGTATTGTTCTGCTGATGGTAACATAATGGCCTCCTGAGTACTTGAGTTTACTTTGCAAAAAGGGCATTAAAGAGGAAGTGGTTTGTATTGGCTATCCAATAGACATGTGCTGCTTCTAATGCAGGTGCTTACTTGGCTTGTCTGATGTTATTTGCACTGTAGTCATAACTGATGTTTCTGCTTATGAGCCACTGTCTGCAGGGCTTTGTCTTAAGAACCGTCTTAAGAGTACAAGGCTGGCCTGGGGTCAGTTTTGTCTTTAATGTCCTAGCAATAGGAATACACTGTGGAGCTGATCCTGAATCATCAATCTCTGAGAAATTGACATACATGTGCCCTTGTTCTTAACTGACTTGTACTTTCTTGTAAAAGTAATATTGTTTTTAGTTACTTTGTTCAGTAGTTGAAGTAGTAGTAGTAGTAGTCATTTATTTTGTAGTGATACCAGACAGGGAGATTATTGGTAAGTCTGTGGGGAAAAATGAATGAGTATAGTGGTGAAAAGCCACAAGAAGTTGATACATGCTCCAGTTATATTCTGTCCACTTTCTGAATAAATAGAGCAGTGCTAAAACATTCACTCCAGCTTTTGCTTATTGACAGGACCTGACTATTTTATAAAAATTTGCTATTGAAAAAGTTTGTGGTATTTACTAATCATGCGTCTAAAAGAAATTATGTATAAGAAAAAATTGTGAAGTAACACGTAATAGACCTGAAGAACGGTGCAAAATGGTATTGTTATTAAAGTAACAAATTACAACTGAATCTTCACCGATTTGTCAGGATTCATCTGTTCAGCAAGCGGACTGTGACACAGCCTCGTATGGGGACAGGGCATGGAATTGCATCATTCATTTCAATACAAGTGTCTGTGTAAGGGTCCAAGAGAACCATGTTTGTAAAAACTTTGTTTATCTTTCTCTCACTAATCAAATAGATTTGCCCATTCACAGTAGAACAGCCAGTGAAGAATTTTCTGTCCAGAAATTCCTCTTCCAGAATAGTCCACTCATCAGTATCAACATCCAGCCGCAGAGCCTTACCTCCAAACAGATAGATGGCACCATTGAGCTCAGTAGCGAGAAGGTCATAACTAGTGATGGGTCAGAAAAAGCAAAATAAATGCCAAAGTAATATAACTGGTGTAAATGGTATGAATAAGGTATCGGGTTTTTCATATTTCTGCAGTAATTGTAGGGAATATGGCATTTTTTCGCATTAAATTGATTTGCCCCAGCACCTTATCTGTATATTTCTATTAAATATATGTATCATGTTTTGTACAACTACAATTTTCTTTCCTTACCGTGGAAATGGAGAGTAGGAGACTACATCCCACTGGTCAACCTCAGCCTTGTACCTCTGAATTCCACTGTATACTTCCCCATTTTCATCCAGACCACAAGCCACATAGATGCAGGAGCCCATGGTGACCACAGCTGCTCTTTCTACTGCCCGTATCATGGGACTAACACTGTCCCAGCAGTCTGCTCCCAACTCTAGCCTCTCCACATCAGGCACAAGCCCCTCATCCATGCTGCCTCCCAGCACAAATACCTGCCATTCGAGTGCCACTGAACAGTGGCTATGCCTGGATTTCTGCAGTGCTGGACCTTCCACCCAACGCTCATTACTGCACTCATAAATCCGAACCCAGTCCACGCTGTACCAAAGAACCTCCCGGTAGTAGCCACCAGTCACCACCACGTTGTTACCTTGGAGAAGTTGATGGTGTCGGTCAATCTTAGGTAGTGGGAGCTAAGATGTTTTATAAAATGAGTCCAATCCTGCTCCTGGAAGAGCATTCGTCTGGTTCAAATCCTAATTAAATTATTAAGTATACACTTAAGCAAAATATAGATATGTTAGTTTGGGTTGAAACTTAAATCAGCAAGAGCGTTGCTCTCCTGGAGCAGGGTTGGGTACCAGTGGACTGAACCTTTCATATATACCCATAGACTCACAGTAATGATAATGCCATGCCAGATATACAATGAGTGGTAAAAAAAATTGTTACCTACGGCTGCTACTGAGTACTGTGTTAGGCACTTCCTCTGTAAAGACGGCAGAGTCTGCCACCGTCCACTACGTGGGTTGAAATGATAAAGAGTCTGCTGGTCCTGCTCATGTGATCCCCCAAGCACAAACAGCATCTCTCTTGACCGAGTTCTGGGCATTGACCTGCCCTTGGTCCAGCTGTTGGGGATATGATCGTTCAGTTTGCAGATGAGCTTGGCACGAGGGTCTGAACTTTTCATCTTGGTCAGGAGATCTGTGATGTATGGCAAACTCAAACTTTCAGGTCTAACCAGCCCAACCAATTCTAGGAAGTCATCCTCACGACTAGGGTCATGTGTTGCCCAGCGCAAAGTAACTTCAAAAGCCAGGTCCTCCTGTGGAACGAATAGGTCATCACTAGCAAGAAGGTCAGCGATGGTTTCCTTAGAGAGGAGCATAAAGTCCTCCTCGAAAGCTATGGCTGGCAGATGGGTGAGAACCACTTCTCGTGCAGCAGCATAAAGCTCCAGACAGCCAAGCTGCCATGCATAGGCCATCATGCCTAAACAGTTGCTCAAATGTAACTCTCTCTCCAGGAACTTGCAGCACAGAAGCCTGGCTTTTTCCACCTGAAGGAAGTTTGCAGTCTCAAGAACTCCCAGGACATTCTTCCTGTCAAGATGTAATCTGAGGTTCTGTGTGTACTCCATAAGACTGCGGAAATGGTCCAAACCTACACCTTTGATTTCAATGTGCCTCTTACTGCTTTCTCGACCGCCACCAAAGAACAGTGCTCGGAAATAGGGACTCAGTTGGGCCAGTCGCTTACGGTTTACAAAGAAGGTTTCCGTCTCTACTTGGAGCACAGCATCTGGCAACAAATCTTTATCCTCCTGGATCTCTTCATAGATCTCTTTGTCATCAGTTTGGGCTTTGTTCAATAATCCATGCTTGGTCCCCAGACCCTGACATTTGCTCTCTTCCATTGGCTTTTCACAAGCCATGCCTCTGAGCTAACACTGGTAACCTTGTTGCTTGGAGTACCTCTTCTCTCTATAATATTTATAACCTCTCCTAGACCACCACTGACAGTGGGGATGGGGCAAGCATGCAAGAGAAAAACAAGGGCTAAATATAGCCACAAGCACTGCAATGTGACAAGAGGGTAAAATCATGTTGCATGGTTGTATACGCATATCTGATGTGTCCCACAGATGTCAGGATAAGTCGAGCACATTCATATAACTCATTAATACAAAGATTTAACAGAAATGTCTAGCTGATTTTTCATTTGTTTTTGAATTTTTGCTAAACTTTGACCCAAACACAGCTCTTATTCAGGCGTTCCTGTTGTATTACTTGTATTACCTGTTGTAAACCTGTAAGAGATTGTTCTCAACATAAAAAAAATGTTCTCATATGAAAAATATACATAAACATATACAGATACATAAACCTATTCAGACTTAAAGAGTTATATGCAGGTAAATTGTTATAAGAATCCAGACAAGTTTTGGCATCCCTGTTTATTTAGGTGCCTAGATAAGACACCAGACAATGTCAAAACTTTTGGCAAGAGAGAATGATTTCAATATAATTTGTTGTCTCTTCATTGGACATGTGGTAGTACTGTGTTATTTCCAATTCAAAATCATAAAATTCAGTTCTTTAAAGAATGGTACATCCCATTTTTGACTACAGATTATAGAGCACTTGTGAAAATTATAAACAAAAAAAAGCAAGACCATGTGTCACACATACTGTAAGGACACGATGAGAGCTCATACTCGGGGGGTCTTAGGGTCTTGGCAGGATTTAATAAGCAATAACTTAGAGCAGAGATAAAAACCTGCAAACTTCACACGGCACGTTCGGCGAGAACAGCAGCAGAGACACACAGCCTACTGTCTAAGTGAAATAATCTAATACAGATTCTGATCTCTGATATTAGAGTAATTCACAACATGGCTTTTCTCTCCTTTATAATGTACTCGCAGTCGCATTTAAAATCTCCTCTCAAACTCTGCCACAAGCGCACACTACACACACACTAGCACTCTCAGTCTCTCCATCGCCACCTAGGGTTTCAGTCCACGTTACACATTCACTCGTCGTCGAAGGTCTGCTGGAGCAGGAAGTTGGCTGCTAGGTTCTCGTTTTTTTCACAGGCAAAATAAGCCTGAATGACTAGTCCCTCAGGGAAGCCCAAAGCTTTTAACTGTAGAACACAGACAGAAACAAAAATGAATGAATGAATGAACAAGAGTTTGGGTAAAACCTTTTCCTATCATTATTAAATGTCAGCAATTGTCTGTAACTGCCTGTTTTAACATAAAAGCTTCTGTTAGAGCTGGCAGAAATATGAGACAATACTATTACAGCTTCAGAACACAACAGTTTGTTAAAAAGGGCTTTTAACTGGGGCTTGTAGGCAAAAATTTCACATAATATTTCCTCTTATCCCAATGGTATTTGATAAACATGTTATGTTTTTGTCTTTTGTAGTGGAAGCTTAATCACTCACAGTGACCAGAGACCATTCACTTGCAACTAGATGTGGGCGTGTCCAGTGGCACGACAAAATTAAGAAAAGTTTTATGGAAATATAAAGATTTTTTTCTTAATGTTATTCTTCTTATATTATGAAATCAATGATGTAAAATTGGATATACTGAGTCAATGATTATGTCTCAATGCATGCACTTTGCAGATTTACATTTCATTTGATTTCAAACATACAAATATTTCTTGATGCGTTCAAAATACAAACTACAGTACTGCAAGACAGGCCACTACATTTCATTAAACCCCAAATGCAGACAAGAACTGCCTACTTTAACAGGAAAAGCTTATTTGAGTGACATTGCAACCAATTAGACATTTTCCCAGAGCCAGCAAACTTGCTGCCAGATGAACAAACTCACAAAAACTGCTTTAAAAAAGTTATTAATATACTGTGAACGATGGAACACCATGAACCATGAGCTTTTAATCCAGTGAAATCTGATGTAAACACTCATACCCTCTCTATGGCCTCTTTCTCCTGCTGTGTGACCTGGATGTAGTTAGTCTGTGGAGCTCCCTGTGCCTCTGCTGCCTCTGCTTCACCTCCCAGCGGCTCATTAAGCATCTGCACAAATCGCTCCTGGTGCCGCGTGATTTGCTGTAAACAGAACTAAACACTGAGTATATGACTAGCCAACATTTGCGGCTAAAGTTCAGAGCACCAATCACCTGCAAAAGCTGAGGGTTGTCCCTTCCCAGTTGCTGCAGCAAGGCAGGGAGGAGTGCTGGGTTCTGCTGGATGATCTGACGCATTTGTTGGAACTGCGGCTGGTTCCTCAGGAACTCCAGGGGGTTAGCTGTGGTGGGTGGGGCCTGGGAGGGTGTAGCACCTGTTTACAGTATAGAGAGGGCTGTACAGGAGTGTGTCCCGGGCCCAAACAAAGCACCAGTGGACCAGAGTCAAGACTGAGCATTAGCGCAAATTGACAACTGTTGAAGTTCATTACATGTATTGTGCTCATCAGATATTTAAATTCATGTTTTGATATCACAAGTGAGCAAAGATCGGAGTGTCTTGCCCACTAATTTCTCTTTTTAATTTAAGCTCTACTTTGCTTAGAGGTAGTTGATCAAGAAAAATAAATATGGTTTCAGTTAGCTTCATTAACGTAACTGAAGTCACACAAAGAACTGGATGTGGGTTGAGGCAGAGAAATACTCTGAGTAAGGTAGACTTTCATTGCTTACTAGCTACATTAGACTCATAATTAAACATGTCTTAGCTGATTAAATTTGCTGACTACAGTCTCATCCAAAAGCACTGAAACAGCAATGTTCTTGCTATACATGTAAGTCATTTGGGTTTGAGATTAAATGATCAAAGAATTTCAGGTTTTATTGCCTGATGTTTAAATCTAGGTGTGTTAAACAACCTGTGGCAGATCACCCAATTTTTTTGGTGGGCAAATTAATTAATTAATGTAAATTATACTTTTTACACCATATTTGGTTTGCCTATCCTTTGCTTGCAATAACTGCATCAAGCTGTCGACCAACTGCATCACCAAACTTTTGCATTATTCTTTTGTGATGATTTTCATGGTACCATAGCTTTTAAAATTGTTTGCTTTGTGTGGTTTCTCCCTTCGCTCTAATCTTCACGAAAAGAAACGCTGCTCAGTTGTGGCTGGTGACTGACTTGGCCAGTCTAAAATGCTCCACTTTTCTCCCTGAAGAAGTTCTTTGTTGTGTTGTCAGTGTTTTTTGCAGATCATTTCATTCTACATACTAGGGCAGTTCCATCACTTCGGTTCAGAATTTCTCTATGTATTTCTTTGCATAGTTCAATCTGGTCTTTAAATTCTTACTGCTGATGAGTGGTTTGCATCTTGAGTTACTGCATCTACATTTCTGCTCTCAAAGTCTTTGTCAATTGGTGGACTTGTGGTACCTTCACCCCCTGCCCTGTGGAGGTTACTGATGATGCTATTTTGGGGGTTTTCCTTTACAGATATGTTTCTGTCATCAACTGACATTGTTTTTTTGTTTTGTTTTGTTTTTTTTATTTGACCAACCCGTTCAGTTTCTGTAGTTAGTACACCAATGGTTTCATTCTTTTTTAGGACATTCCAAATTGTTTTTTTTTTTTTTCAGCTTCACAACACCTTGCTTTTCTCAATCTTACAGAGCATACATGAGCAACAAGAAACACCGCTCAGTCATGTTTCAATCATTTGAAAAATGTGTAGGTTCAAACAACCGTATCAGGAAATAAATTCTGATATTCTGATTCATCATCTTAAGGTTATTTATTTATTTATATCTCAATGTATTGCAAAAACTGGCCTTGCTGTTCCAATACTTTTGGCAGGGGCCACGTTTGCTGTAAGTGAAACATCATGTACATTGTATTTTTCATATACCAGTTTTTATCGGGATGAGAATTTTTAATACATTTTGATCAATCTTGAACAATGAATCAAAACGTTTTACTTTTCTGAGCGAATTTGTCCAGTAATAACTACATGTATCTGATGTAATGTTCAAAGAATTACAAGGCGATGACTGAAGAATAGCAAAGAATTAAAAGCCTTGATGAAAGAGTGTGTAAATCTGTAGCGAAACCTGTTCACACTTCTGCCACAAAGGCGGTTTTAGAGCTACTGATTTCCCACTGATTTAGTTAAAAATAGCTAGCAAATGAATATGCTCAGGCGTATGGAGACTCACCAGTGGCTGCTGGTGGAGGTTGAGGTCTCTCTGTTTCTGCTGCAGGTCGCACTGCTTCTTGTACAGGCTGCTCTGACTCAGAAGGAATACCCTTGCAGACCACAAATCAATATGAAATATACACACTCAGCGAATGCAAATTCAAGTAAGGAACAAAAAAAATGTGGGGGTGTGCATTTACAGGACAATAACGAACAACATGGTCAGGTGATGTGGCCCAAATACAGCAGCTTTACAATTATCACCCCAAAGTTAATTATTCTCAAATTACAGTACTTCCTGAAGTGTACTGTTTCTCTTATACCACAGCAATTTGCCAGTGATTGCATGTTTTATTAACATTCTGAGAGACACATGCCTTTCATACGTTTATAGTTCTATAAACCATTGTGCCCGTATCTTTTCCTCTCGCTGTTGAGGTTAATAAGAAGTCATTTGTATTTGGAATTAGATAATTGTTCCCAAACCACTAAGCACTACTTTGAAGTCGAAGCAAGAATCATAAAGAAGAGCTTGGAAACTAGGGAATAAAACACACAATACTACTACACAAGACAAGGGGGCTAAACACAACAATGCATGACAAAAGCTGGTCAATGAGAAACCAGAACTTTACTAGTGACACAAATTAGGGAAACACCTGATATGTAAGAGTAATCAGTAAGGCATGCGGTCAAGTGACTTCCTGGGCTGCTGGGATATGGAGTCCTTTTCAGCCATTGTATGATCATTTGAGCAAATATAAACCAATTTAAAATTATCTGAATATGCACAGTTATAGAAAATTAATCAACACCTTATAACCTTCAGACTCAAGAATTCAGCAGTGCTGTGGTATAAAGACTGATGTTACGCAGTGACAAGTATTAATGATACACCAAACAAGATGTGTGTCTCACCATGAGCAGGTATTCCACTGCTCGGTCAGGATTGTTGTAGCTCGCTCTCAAGGCGGCGACAACCTGCTCCCTCTCATATCCCATGGACATGATCTCTGTCACCAAATTCTCATACGCCTGTCCTGTGACTAATCAACATGAACAAACATGATTCAACAGGACAATGTGAAGTCATAAGCTTTCTGTAATTAAAAAACTGGATAAATCAGTACGCGTACCAAGTATCGATGCTGCTTCCTCCAAAAGGCCCAGTTCATCCATAATGCTAGAGTGTTGATAAAAATGAATCCCATGTTAACTTTAGCTACATAAATTTACTTTCACTTTGCTTCTAATAGGATAAATCATCAGTGCAATACAGGAAACAAAGAAAAAAGAAAACAACGGAAACATCCACCCTGAAACACAAGAGATATGTTTAGATTGAAATATTTATGATAGGCTAAGTGATTCAGGTATTAATTTGTTGTCAGTATTTCCATTGTTTCTAGGAGAAGTAAGCAGGCATGTCTCATTATACATTATTTCCAGCAGATTTACAACGGCATTTAATATAAGATTTAAAAAAAAATCAGTAATGCCAAACATAAGCAATAACACATTAGGTTTCACTGTAAAAATGAAAAAGCAAGAGCTTCTTTTCACACACACAACATTTTCCAGTGATATTCAACATCATAATTATGAGGGATTCAGTGCAGAAGAATTACAGCAGCAGCAGAGACGTGGCTCAGCTAGTTAGCATGATGAGTGTGTTGTTGCTTATGGTGGTATTATTATAAAAGTTGGAGTGAACAGATGAGGAGGTTATAAACCTAAACAGATAAAAGTGCTTCTGCATCGTACTCTTAAGGTAGACATGGCACAAGGGCTAAATCTCACTAGCACCACTATCAGTGGCTTGTTCAACTGCATTGTGGGTAATGTAGAAAATCAACAACCAACTTGATGTACATGTCGTAGCTCATACCTGGCAGCTGAGAGAGCTGCAGTGGGGTTTGATGGCTGTTCTGGTTCGGCTCTCTGCGGCTGTTCTGCAGATGCAGCCTGGGCACTTGCACTCTCTGTCTCCACTGACTCCACACTAGCAGCAGGTTCAGCAGCAGGGGCAGCAGCAGAGGCAGCAGCAGAGGCAGTAGCAGGGGGCGCTGTGGCTGGAGGAGCAGGAGGCTCCACAGACTGCACTGGTTCAACAAGGGTGGGTGTGGGTACAGGTGCTGGAGCAGGGGCAGATGCAGGAGTGATTGTGGGTGCAGGAGCAGTTGTAGGGGTGACTGTGGGGGCAGGAGCAGTTATAGGGGTGATTGTGGGTACAGGAGCAGTTGTAGGAGTGATTATGGGTGCAGGGGCAGTTGTAGGGGTGGATACCGCAGCAGCAGAGGCAGATGTGGGGCTTGGGATGGGTACAGGGGCCGCTGGGGCAGACGGCGGGGGAGCAGGTATAGAAAGGGCCTGAGATGAAAGGTCAGGGAGAGGAATAGCAACCACAGGAGGAAGTGCTGTTGGTTTCGGCTGCAGAGATACACAACAGTTCTGATCAAACTGCAGCTAAAGACAGCAAGTAATGGCCTAGTAATAAATGAGGCTTAAGAAATTCTAATTAGTCTAAAAATCTAGAGCATTTGGCTATCATTTGGAATTCTCTACATCACTGATAGTACAGTGTATATATAGTATATATATATATAGTATATGATGAAGAAACTGACTGATAAACAAATGAAGAATAAACGGTTTATAAGTAGCTTTAATATGTTGAGTGTGCTATAAAAGCCTGCATTGTTAGAGGGGAGCCTCTAGTGACTGAACAGAGTATTACACTGCTCAATCAGGACACTGCACTGAAGAAACTTTCTTTTTATACAGTAGGGTCCAAAATCTGAGAGCACCTAGTGGAAATGCTTCTGTTTGCATTTTTTTACTACTTAAATACACAGAGTAAATACTTTAACATTAAGTAACATGAACATAACTCTTTATTTCCAATCATATATTTAAAAAAATAAATAATAAAAAAAAGTAATAAAAAGATTTTTTTAATTTAGATTAGAATTAATAGATTTTAATAAAAAAATCAATAAAATATTCAGTGTGATGTCAGACTTTGTCCCCCACTGTATGTATATAAAAAACAATAACAAGACAATAATAATAAGAATATATAAACATATTAAAAATAACAGGTATCAAACTGAAAATGTCCTACCTTAGTAACCATGACCACAACAAAGTTCTTCTCCTCTATTTTGTACTCTTTTAAAGGTATGTCATCATTCAATATTTTACCTAAAATTAATTCAAAATCAATTCATTTTTAAAGTTAATTAAACAAATCAAGCTTAAATAAATCAATTCACTTGCACAATCAATTACATAAATGTAGGAAACAATTTATACAATCAACACAAACTACACAAATGCACGAAATTCCAAAACACACAGTCAAAAGTCCAAAAAATAAGACAAACAATTTTATCTCTCTGACCTGCATAGATGAGCTTCTGTCCAGCTACAGGATAAGCATCCTGGCCCTTTTCAGATTCAATCTGCTCTTTAAGAGCTCGTACCTGAAACATGCAAGCAGTAATGGCATTTTTTTCTTTCTACGTTTTCCACAAAGCCAATATGGCAAACAGTTACTGGAAGTGTACAGACCCAGTTTAGTACAAACTTCTTACCTAAATCATTACGTGCTCACCTGAAATGATGCTATTTGGATCAGTTATGTTATTATAATATTTTCATAACATTTCATAAAGTTTCATAACATGAGAGAAGTCACCATTAAAGATATATCACCAGTATTGTCCTCAAAATCAATTAATCTGATTTAATAATGCAGAATAGTAAACTGATAAACAGTAAAAAATAAATAAATAAATAAATAAAATAATGCTTTAAGTGTGACTGATGTGATATAATAGTGTCTAATCAAATACAATATAACCAAAAATAAAGCAGCTTTTTATTAATCGTAATTTTACTTTTTCTATATCATATTATATACACTTCACATAATTAACACAATTAATTTATTCACCGTTAATGACTGCTGTCCAAAAAGCGTCTGTATGAGATTTGTATATTTTTTAAAAAAAACCTAATTTGTAAGAAAATTTATTACAAGTAAATTACATTTAATGTTTGATTAACTTTTCATCTTATTGGCCCACATTTTTTAGTGTTTAACTAGTGGCTTTTTTAAGCGGCGGAATACACATGCCTGAACAGTTATGGCATTATGAAGGCTTAATACTAAACAACTGCTTACTTCCTATATTGGTGCACTATATAGCAAATGGAATTACGGCGTTCTACACACTATGTAGTGCCCTACATGTTGTTGTCGAGCTGTTTGGAATTCCGCCTATAACGGAGCCTGGTCTAGTGTCAATAATAGTGCGTTTTCATTTCTGAGGACAAAAGTTAGTATGTTAATAACACTACACAGTAGCATTACCATGACATTATTAGTACAGAATGGGAATTTAAGGTCTGACATTTAAAAAAAATGGAATTTTAAGGCCCCATGCTTTTCTCAGACGCCTCACTAGAATATATTTACTCGAACAGTGCCAGCTAACTTCCACTTACCGTCAGCTCTTCATCTATTTGTATCTTAAAGGTCTGCTGTTGTAGAGTTTTCAGCGTGATCGTCAACATTGTTCAATAAAAGGGAGAATAAATAAACGCAGAAATTCCGTCTCCTTCGCTGTTAGCGTTAGCAGCTGCCGCGGCATTTAGATGTGACTCAGCTTTCTTCAGTGTGTGAAACGGCACCGCGGTGCAGCGCCACCTGCTGGACGCCAGCAGCAACAGCAGCGTCCCGAACCGCATACTACTCTACTAAATAGTTTGCCAGAACAGTACGCTAACTTAAACACTCTAACCAGGATGAAGCGCTTACTTAAGAAGAATGATTAATCTACTTATTAAAAAAGGATTTTGACTATTCTGATTATGTTATATAGGATGTTGGACTGAAAAATATGTGTGGAATCATGGACTCGTTTGTATTAATCATCAAAGGATAAGGGACTTGTATGCAAGGACTTGTTTACCAAAGCATCACGTGCACTTAAACATCGTGTCTCCTCACTACAAAACTAATTAAACTGCACTTTAGTGTACACTACTTAAATGACCTATTTGTAATCTTGATGACTAAATAGTACATACTTTTCAGTATTAGATTATAGCAATGTGCTTTAAAACAACCCCTAAGTGGTCGCTTAGGTCTCCATGGTTACGATCGAACCCCTGAAACAGGTTAGGGCCGCGATAGATCGGGAGTCCCAAGAATACTGAGGCATTTTGTACGAAACCAATCTTATGACTTTTCCCGATCACCATCTGTACGGAATATATCGATTTTCGGTAGACGGTATAGATTATCTATGCTGCCGCAAATATAAATCTTACACGCCGAAGCCACACTCTTTCTCTGTAATGATTTCTTGCACGAGTATGCACACCTGCTGTTTCCCCATGCTGAACGATGTTAGCTGTTTGCTCTAGCCAAACGTATGGCTTTTATGTGCTTCCACACGACTAATAATCATTGATTTATTCATCATTGACACCTACCTGCATCCATTTGGAAGTTTCAGAAACCGGAGAACCCTGAGGAAACCCACGCACATGAGGGGAGAACATCTGAAACTCCACTCAGACAGTAACTTGAGCTCAGCAATTAAGATGAACTCATGGTTACATATACAAAAAAGGAACTGTTGGAGAGCTTGACCCTTAAACTAATTGTATTCAATCTGACATTTTTTCAAATGTGTTTCAAGACCCAATAAAAGCATTCAAAACTACGATAATGGTAGATAATATACACCGATCAGCCATAACATTATGACCACCTGCCTAATATTGTGTTGGCCCCCTTCTCGTTGCCAAAACAGCCCTGGTCCGTCGAAGCATGGACTCCAGTAGATGCCTGAAAGTGTGCTGTGGTATCTGGCACCAAGATGTTAGCAGCAGATCTGTCCTGTAAGTTGCGAGGTGGGGCCTCCATTGATCGGATTTGTTTGTCCAGCACATCCTACAGACTCTTGATTGGATTTAGATCTGGGTAATTTGGAGGCCAAGTCAACACCTCAAACTCATTGTTGTGCTCATCAAACCATTCCTGAACCATTTTTGCCTTGTTTGCCTTCTTCCCATAGTGCATCCTGGTGCCATGTGTTCCCCAGGTAAGTGACGCACACGCACCCAGCCACCTTGTTCCATTGATCTGTGGTCCAGTTCTGATGCTCAGGTGCCCATTGTTGGCTTTTCCTTCCTTGGACCACTTCTGACAGATACTGACCACTGCAGACCGGGAACACCCCACAAGAGCTGCAGTTTTGGAGATGCTCTGATCCAGTCGTCTAGCCATCACAATTTAGCCCTTGTCAAACTCGCTCAAATCCTTACACTTGCCAATTTTTCCTGCTTCTAACACATCAACTTTGAGGACTTGCTTGTTCACTTGCTGCCTAATATATCCCACCCACTAACAGGTGCCATGATAAGGAGATAATCAATGTTATTCACTTCACCTGTCAGTGCTCATAATGTTATGCCTGATCAGAGTATACAAAACATCCAGTAGAAACAGTTAAGGAACTGTTTGAGAGTTTTACCCTCAAACTCATTGTATTCAGTCAGTGATATTTTTGGTGTTTCAAGACCCAATAAAAGCACTCAACTATGGCGATGGTAGATAGTAAAGCTCCACTTTGCACTTAAATTTGTAAATACAAACTGTTTTCCCCAAGGAGATTAAAATATTAAAATGAAGTTAAACAGTTATTTCAAATAAAATAAATGAAAATAAATATGTACTGATTCAATCAAATGTGGTTACAACAGCCTTGTAGTTCACTGGCAAAAAAATAAAGACAAACACTGCACATGAATCTTGGCTAATGAATCTATTCTATTCTTTTTTCTTTTTTTCAACATTCCTGTTTGGAGAATTTTTGGAAATAATTAAGTATAATAAAATAAATAAGGAAATAAATATGTGAAAGAAACTATGTTTATAGGAAATAAATGACAAAGGAAAGCCAGGCAACGGTTTAAGAAAATCATTTATTTAAAAAAAGTGCAAATAACCTAAAAATGATAAACTTATCATTTTCCCCCTCTAGACATGATGGCATTAATCCAAATTCCGTTTAATTTACTTTTACATATGACTTTGGGTGGGAATTGGAGAAGCCGGGTAGCAGCAGTAGAAAACAAAAAAAATCCAGGGCACGGCTAAGATTAATTTATGATTGAAAAAAAAAGGGGCTCAGTGGTGGGGAAACAATCCTCACCAACTGAACTGAAATAAAACCACAGCACACCATTACTCTATTTGTCCTGTTTGGGTAGTTAGAGCCCACAGAAAGAGCTTCACTGAGTGGGGGAGGATCAGTAGGTTCTCCTAAGATGTGCTCGAAAGCTCTGAGGTCATCTACAACTCGTCTTTAGTAGGCTTATCTTCCTCATCATCTTCATCGTCCAGCAGATTGGGCTCCTCTGGAGTTTCCTCTTCCTCCTCTTCTGGTTCATCTTCTGTTTCGTCGCCGTCTTCCTCGTCACCTTCACTTTCCTTCTTTGTCTTCTCCTCTTCTTCCCTTTGCTTCCTCTCCTCCTCTTCCTGCTTCTCCTTCATTTTCTTTTCTGGCCCCTGTGGACATAGGACCATTATAAAAAACAATTTGCCCATTTGTGCAAAAACAAGTCAAATTTTTATATATACAAAAATACACAAAGCTTTGAGTCAGTGAACGCACCTTTGTGGCTCCCCATGTCTCTTTGCCAAATTCCTCTGCCTCTTTGACATCGTCAGTTATTAGGAAGTTATCAAAGATGGTACCAGATTTCACCTGGACATATAATACAAATATGATTTGTATAAACACTCTCACTGCAGCATAGTTTTTGTGTTATCAATCCATTTGCTCATTATCAATTTGCTCTTTCTGTACCGATGACCAATGACAGCCGTACCTGCCACAGGTCCAAACCGATAACCCCAATGTTGTCATATTTGTAAATCAAGTTATCTGGTGTGTATTCTGGGTTGTCAATCTCAGGATGCTCCCATGTTCCTTTGTAGTTGGGGTTGTCGATCTGTTTAGGTTTCCATTCTCCCTAAAAATGAATAAAGAAATGAACAAATTAATAAACACAAAGTGGTGTTAGTTAAAACAGCAGGTATTTGACAGCAGTATCATGGGCAACGGAGCTAGGAAATAAGTCTATAATAAATATCATTAATCCGAGTCACTATGTAGGAACATGAACATGACAACCAAGCTTAATATTTTATTCTAAATTGAAACAGCAAGATATCCATCTAAAGATTAAATACTCTTTCAGCTTTGGGGGGAAAATTGTATATTTATAATTAGATTTACAGTTAGAAAGATATATTTATAGTAAATATATAACTGTCTTGAACAATTACCTTCAAGCGAGGGAAAAAACTTTATAGCTGCATCATGAGCAGGGAACTGTTTTATAGACTTTTTGCTACATAAATGTAACCATAAATGGTTACAAAGTATTTCTTTCTTTAATCAATATTATACTCATCTTTGAGGGGTGGTAACAGTGAATCATAATATACAGTAATTGATTATTTTCTCCTCCAAAAATTCCTTATATATTAGGTAAGCTGGGGTAATAGGATTTGTGTGTTTTTTTTTTATATACAGTGCATTAGTAGGTTTTTCTCCATTTTGCACTTTTTAGCCCACAATCACCACAAAAAATAATTTCATCATCTACATCAATAGAGCTTAATACAGGTATTATAGCCATTTCAAAGCTCCTCTGCATGGTAGACTCATTTTATATATGTTTAGGTGATTAATCCATTAATGAATTAAACATTCAAACTTTTCTCTATCCCAAAGTCAGTGAAAGCAGTGTAAACCTGTATCTATTCATCAGCAGTATCTATTATTCGAACCATGTTAACCATATTAACCACACACAAAACCCTCACATAATCTCTTGCGACACATTTTCCCTATTGGGAACTTCAGTTAAATGAGAGCCTGACAACAGCCATTCACGAAAATATGACAACTTGATATCTGTTTATAAAGAGACAAGTAACACCTCAAAGGAAATCCAATTATTCTGGCACATATGCGTCCAACTCCCAAAAGTATGTGTCTTCAGAGACAGACAGTACTTAAGCCAGAGTCTCAGAGGAGAACTGCTTTGTATTGCTTCATAGTACTCAAGCCCATTTTATCCAAGGATAAAACACAGTGTAAATAAAATCGGTTTTATATTCTTGATATGAATTTATTAGCATTATTTATGGTCATAATTAAAGGGCAACATGATTCAAAAATCTAGACTCACAAATACTCCAACAGCACATCTGCGTCAATCTTTTAAACAGTTCTGTAGAAGCTCTTTGCTCTATGATGTACCTTGTACTCAGGGTTAGGGATCATTGGTGGCTCCCACTCGCCGTCCATGTCTTCATCCCAGTCATCAGGCTTCTTAGCATCAGGATCAGGAATGTTCTCGGGTTTATCCCAGTCCTGACGCAAACAATACAGAGCAGAAATTAAATATTATGGCTAACTGATAAAAAACAGGCCTGTTATAAAAATGTGGGCACTGTTTTACCTTGTTTGTTTTCTGCTTGTTTGTTTAACAACGTTATTTGCATTATAGATCAGCTTCAGTGGAGTGCAGGGGGTGGATCTCCTCCTACCTAGTTCCACCCCGTGAATTTTGGTTTTGCAATGAGGACTATTTCAGTTTGTTAACCAATAAAAGCTATAGCGCATGGCAGAGAAATTATCTCTGGACAAAGCAATAGTTGTGCCAATATGAAAAAAGGCGTCTCACGCCACGTACTCTACACTACTCTACACTCTACACAACAACACTCTTATCATTCCAAACTACTGTTGGCTATCTAACTAGCCTAGCTATCAGTAACAAATATTAAATAATGATCTGTGTAACTCTGGTAAGGAGAATGTTTGGCTTTTCTGTAGTGCTGGAGGCAGAATATCAGGGCTGTTTGATTTGATTTGCTCACAAACAGAATTTTTCACTTCTTCCTTAGTGTTTGAAGTGTAAAAGCAAATTAACAGCACTTAATACATAATGTTAAAGTCATCACACAACACAAGTTGTAAGAATAAATTATGTACAACATTTTTTTAAAGTGAACTCCAAAATGGCTGAGACTTACCTCTGGCTTTGTGTCCTCAGGATCGTCGATTTTGGCGCGGTCGTCCCAGTCCTCTGGCTTCTTTGCCTCTGGATCCTTAATCTTTTTGGGAGGAAGAAAGTCCCAGTCCTCCTCCAGAGAGCCTGACTCCACTTTCTCATTGTTGATTTTCACTTCATAGGTCTGGTCGGGCCGAAGGATCAGCGTGTACAGGTGTGTAAACTCGTCATCCTGAAAGAAGAACATAAAGGCACTGCTCAATAAGTCCATTAATCATATTGTATCATACAGCTTTGTATATTAGACCAGTGAATCACTGCTTTACAAATTTCACTGATCCACAGCTGCTATTTTGTAATTATTGTTTATATTGCTTGTATGTATCAGGGTGTTTTTATATCAGTAGGTGCGTTTACATGGAGACTTTTTAATCAGATCAGACTGAATTCAATCAGATTGACGAATCCGATCGCAGCGTTTACATGAATGCGGTATAAAGTAATCAGATTGTTATGCGCATTTACATGACACATGATTAGAAGCGGATTAGATCTTTTGACATGCGCACAGTCCACGAAAACATCTGTACGTCATACGTCATTCGAATCAACATCCGTACGTCATACGTATCACATGCTGACGTGTTAACTTGACACTTTTTTAATCTGATTGTGCTTCTAGTCCTGTTACTATCCATGTAAACGCACCTAGTGTAAAAGGTTTGTGAGTACTAGTCCACATATCGTGCTCTAAAGTGAAGTGATAAAGTCTACAGAGGATCTTGAAAAAGAGGTAAACAGCAAACAGCACTTATTCACGAATGAGTTTTCATTCAAAACTGTACACATGAAAGGCACTTCCATTCAAAACCCCTTTTTAAAAGAACCTCTGATGGACACTTTGCCCTGAGGTTCTACTTATGTTTTACATGAAGTACAAGACTGAAAGCAGACGTTTGTCCGTAAATGCAAGTTAAAGTTCAGAACATGCTAAAATTTCATTCTGTAAAAATAATTGGAACAAAACAGCCTAAAGGAGCGATGCAAAAACACAGCCAGTCGAATAGGTTCCTCTTTACTAATCACTACCACAGGGAAAAGCTTTGAGCTCTGTTTGTCGTACGTTGACTGGATTGTTGAAGATCTGTCATGATCCTGATCTTCAACATGAGCTCTTTAAAGCTTTTGCCTGACTCGTTATCAAGATAACAAATATAACAAGAAAACCAGGCTCATTCAGTGTAACTGATTTGAAGTATTCTTTGTTAATTCATGCTCGTGTCTTAAAAGTTCACCATGGACAATTATCTGGTTATGGATAGAATTTTTTTTTTCTTTTTTAATAGTGTTACTATGAGGATTCTATGAGGATAGGAAGTGAGACAGTGCCATTGCCACCTAAATCATACATATAAGCAAAATTGAACTATTACACATTTTACATATCTATTTAAAAAAAATAGTTTGTACTTGTACCTTGACTAAAATAACCAACTAAACAAAATCAGACAGGGTGAAGTGAGTAAATAAATATGGCGATAGTTATAGATAAGGATTTTAAATTAACATAGCACATTATGATATTTGTTCCCGTTTATGACAGTGTGAAACTTGGAGGTGGAAATACTGCCACTAAATTGCACTTCAAATAGCCATTACTATCATCAGCATTAGGGTCATTTTGATACAGCGGTCATAAATTGCAAAACACAAAAACATTTTTATTTCCAGATCATTTCTGTTATTAAAAATGTTTTTTGCTCTTATATATTATATCTCTTATATATTATATCTTATATCTTTATATATATATATATATATATATATATATATTTTTTTTTTTTTTTTAACAATAATCTCATTAAATAGTTTTTGGAGTTTGAGTGATTCTTAGAAATCAATCGTGATTAATCATAATTTATTTGGATTATCGTTCAATACAGTAACTCACTTTGCATCGGATGTCTTTCTTGATCAGATGGTTCTGTCCTTTGTAGTTCAAAATTACGTGCACTTTCTTGGTGCTGTAGCCACAGATGTCAGGACCTGGTGAAAGCAAGCGCAAAGTGAAAAAAAAAAAATGAACAATTAAAGTAATGTGCTACTGAGCAGAATCTCACATAGTTGTAGTGAGGTAGTGAGTGTCATAGCTGTGTCATTACAGCTTACCAAACATGATGTAATACTGAGATTCGCCGTGCAGGTCCGTCTGGTCCAGATCAGCTGGGAAGATTTTTACATAGCCACCTCCACAGTCAATCTTCTGCTCGTGTTTTACTGTGAACTGAATCACCAGAGTTTTACCTTCGTTGCTGACAGGCTCAAACCGGCCGGACAAGGCATAAAATCGAGCGTCCTGGCTTGTCTGAAGACCTTGAGTCAAAAAAAGAACAGAAATCAAAATCTGAAAATGAAACGATATACAAATTTGAAGCATTGATGGATGTAAGGGTAACTAAGTAGCAGAAGTGTTTCAGTCAATTTGCATGTGAAAACATTTGCTTAGACGAGCTTAAACAATGTCTTACTGGAGAAGGACGAAAATGAAACCTCACCTTTATCGAGCTCAGCATCACCGTAGAACTTTCCTGCAGAGAGTTTCCACTGTCCATAGTCTGATTTGTGTTTGGACTCCACCCATCGACTTTTATATCCATCTGCAAGAATCAAACACATTTTGTGATTTACAAATATGTGAACGTGAAAGCCTCCTCTGTATATATCCTTACAGCAGCCTTTAAACAGAACAGAAGACCTTAGGGTTGTATTTGTTCACAATTTTTAAGTATTGAAAGGTACAACTGTGGAAAAGTCATTAATGCAAACTGAACATTGACTCGCATATAGATTATGTTTTATTTAAGATCAAATCCAATTAATTATGAAGAGGATCTCAGGTGATGAACCTAATGGATAATGAGATCTATAAGACATATCAGCTTATTTAAACTGTATGTTGTATATAATATAACAGGAGTGCTGGATGGAAATGAGTGAAGAAAAGCGAAGAAACGCTAACGTTACCTCCATCAAGAAACTGCTCCTTGAAGAACACCGTGGCGTCGACAGTGATTCCTACAGCAAATGCTGCAAAAAGTGCAAGCGAAATTCTCATATTTGCACCTGTATATTGAGGGGTGATTTTTTTAACAGCCCCGGGCGACCAGAATGAGCGAGAATTAGAAAGGTAAAGAGGGGAAATGTGCAGCAGCCCTCCGTCAGCTTTCTGTTCCTGCACAGATGGCTGCAGCTGATTGGTCCGGCGCTCAGCCAATCAGAGGAGACCACGAGTTAAACGGCGGCGTCGCGCGCAGAGGCAGTGGGCAGTGATTATTATTATGATTATTATTATTATGATTATTATTGTTGTTGTTGTTTTCAGTATTTTGTCTGGTGATCGACTTTTGATTTGCACCGCTGAATGTCTTTATGTGAGTTTTCGTTATATTGTAATTATTTAATTATTTGATTATTTTTTGTAGCCCAATAATTGTTGAAAATTATTTTCTTACTTTATATGCATTAAAAATATTTTAAAAAAAATATCATTCGCCGTGCTTTTATTTAAGTTTGAGAGAAATATATATTAGTAAACAGGTTTAAGTAAGCAAAGTATTTCGATCTAAAATACATGTATACTTATGGAGGGTTAAAATAAAACATGAAATACACATACACAAATTTATATATATATTATATATATATTTATATATATATAACAAAACATTTCATAAAACAGAAATCAATTCGAGTTACAACAGCGCCAAATTGTGAATGTACTTCCGTAAGTTATGTGACGCAATTTCCGTTGTCCGGACGCTTGTTTGGTCGTTATGGCTAACGGAAAAAATCAAAGTTTGATTTGGTTTAAAATCGAAAACTACACAAAGCAAAGAAAATGTCATTTTATTTAAGGATAAGCTAATACATAATTTAAGAGTGATATTAGGTATGGTTTATCTGAGTAATGCACAATAACACAATTCCGCTACAGTCAGTTAGCTAACACTAGTCTGTATCTAGAACACGTCACAGTGTTTACATACAGGACGATTTACATCTCGGTGTAGTAAGCTCTTGATTAAAATGTGGAATCGTGGAGGCATCCGCAGTTCAGCTCTGGAAAGGGCAAAGGCTCAGCTCTCTGGACAGAGAGTTACAAACAGCGGAACATTACGGGATGATCAGAGAAAAGATGTGATCAGTGTAAGTCCGCCTCTATAACTTCTCTTTCTGCTGCTGTGGGTGCTCTCACATGTATACCAGGGTGTTACGGTTTGAAATTTTCACGGTGTAACAACCTAGTCTAAAAATATCATATGCAATTAAAAACACATAAGCCAGTGGTGAAAAACATAACATACACTATATTGCCAAAAGTTTTGGGACGCCCCTCCAAGTCATTGAATTCAGGTGTTGTTTTTCAGGGGTTAGACTTGGCCCCTTAGTTCCAGTGAAAGGAACTCTTAATGCTTCAGCATACCAAGACATTTTGGACAATTTCATGCTCCCAACTTTGTGGGAATAGTTTGGGGATGACCCCTTCCTGTTCCAACACCAGTGCACAAAGCAAGGTCCATAAAGACATGGATGAGCGAGTTTGGTGTGGAGGAACTTGACTGTCCTGACCTGATAGAACACCTTTGGCATGAATTAGAGCGGAGACTGTGAACCAGGACTTCTCCTTCAGCATCAGTGCCTGAGCTCACAGATGCGCTTCTAGAGGAATGGTTATTAAACACACTCCTAAACCTTGTGGAAAGCCTTCCCAGAAGAGCTGAAGCTGTTATAGCTGCAAAGGGTGGGCCAACTCCATCTTAAATTTATGTGCATGTAAAGACATACATCCCAGTTTTGGCATGGCTCGCACACTCCTCTTAAATTCATCCCAAAGGTGTTCTGTCGGGTTGAGGTGCAGGCCAGTCAAGTTCCTCCACACCAATCTCGCTCATCGATGTCTTTATGGACCTTGCTGTGTACAGTCATGTTGGAACAGGAAGGGATCATCCCCAAACTGTTCCCACAAAGTTGGGAGCATGAAATTGTTCAAAATGTCTTAGTATGCTGAAACTGAGTTCCTTTCACTGATACTAAGGGGCCAAGCCCAACACCTGAAAAAACAACACCTGCATTCAATGATTTGGAGGGGTGTCCCAAAATGTTTGGCAATATAGTGTACAATCAGAGTTATTTTTTGTATTATTTCTTACACATAGTATTTATTAAAGTTGTTCTTATAAACTGAAAGAGAAAGAAGCTTTGAGGAAAAGAGGCATGCTTGGACAAAAAGAAAACCAAGTAGCATAACAGTATGCATCACTCCTTAACCAAAAACTTAAGCGCTTAAAAGCTCTAGCAGTAATCATAAAGACTGTCCTATGCTCATCCCAGGACTCTTGTTTACAATCTACTTATACTGTACATTTTTTTTAACACACTTTCAGTACTGTTTCACATTGTAGTATACTTTTGTAGGAGTGGAATGGTTTATTTTGCCATTCCATGCCATGCCATTTAAGGATGGTTTCTCTCTAGCTTTCTTCAACATTAAGATTTAGGGACCTCTCCACTGTTTTCAATTTATTTATGTATAAAGTTGCTTTTTTTTGACAATGTCTGTTAAAAGCACTATATAAATAAAGTGGAATAAAATGAATTGTGTTTAGCACTTCCTATTTACAAACTAACCTTTTTTGTGCTCTCAGACCAGCTTTGGAAAAGCCATGCAATCCAGACAGATGCCTTTGCATGGCCTAAGTGATCTCTCCTCAGACGCTGAAAGTGAAAAGCAAGATTATGATGCTCACCCAGCTAAAACAGTGGCACACACTGCAGAGCCAGTAGAACAATTTGGCATGGGTGGTGGAAGTAGGTTTCTAAAGAGGTCAGCCAAGAGAGCGTCATCTCCTGCTGACATGGAATTCATTCCTCAGCGTGGCTCACAGAGCATGGCACTAAGCAGACTCGCGCTGATTGAAGACCGCATCAGAAATCGTACGGACAGAAATCTTGGCAGAGACACAGGTGCAGAGCTCAAGTCTAGTGTCTCTGTCCAGTCCAGCAGTGAGCTGAGTGCAGCTGACAGGAGCCATTTCCGTAACAGGAAAACCTCCACTCCTAAGGGTCAGGAGGAGACTGAGAGGCCACATGCAGACATTTACAAGACCTCTGTACGCTCAGTGTCTCGTATACATAAAGGTATGAGCATGGACAGCGATGAAGAAGACATGCGTAGACTCCTTGGAGAATCCTTTGAATCACCAGACGGAGTCAAAGGCATGCGACAGACAGAGACGAGTCCTCAGCAAGCTGTTAAGGTAAAGCTATCTTTTCAGTGCATACTACACATACACTCAACTAGACAGATTGGAAAATGAACAAGCAATATATACTTTATTGCTAAGAGTTTGTGGACACCTGACCAATCACACTTATATGTAATCATTCCAGATTTATTTTTCCTGTGTTGGTATAATAACCTCCATTCTTCTGGAAAGGCATACCTCTAGATTTTGGAGCATGTCTTTGGTGACTTGCCCATTCAGCATTTTGCCCATTAAGAGCATTAGTGGGGTTAAGCATGGATGCTGCAGTGTTGCATTTCATCCCAAAAGTATTTAGTGGGGTTGAGTTCAAGGCTCAGGCCACTCAAGTTCTTCCTCTCCAGTCATGTCGAGCAATGTCTTTATGGAGGTTGCTTTGTGTACAGGAGCACTGTCATGCTGGAACATGTTTGGCCCCCTTAGTTCCAGTGAAGCAAAATCTTAATGCTATAGTGCTTCTAATGTTTTTTTAAACCAGTTTGGGGAACCTTTCTCATTAACAGGATGACCATCAATTATATCATAAATTAACTGTCAGCAAAAATGCTTGGAACTAATAATAATAACAACAACAACAACAATAATAATAATAATAATAATGATATTGCTGTTGGATGGCTTTGTTTCTACACCATTCTCTTTAAATCCCAGAAGATCAGCAGTTACAGAAACACTCAAACTAGCCTGTCTGATACCAACAAACATGCCACCGTTAGTCACATAGATCACATTTTTTGTTTGAACAGTAAATAAAATTTTAGACATTGGGATGTTTCAAATATTCATATTTATATTCAGACTGAATTATTAGAAATCCATCCCATGAAAATATCTATAATATAATAAGAGGAAATATACATTTCTTTTCATTTTTCTTCCACATACACAGACAAACAGGAAAAGTAGTAAAGAGATTGTCCAGCTGACTCCAGAGCATAAAGAAAAGCAGCCCGTTCAATCAGCATTCACAGCACAGCATCATAAGCCTACTCCATCACCACCATTATCCCGTAAAATCTCCACACCCAGCAGGCCTTTCTCCCCGAGAGCTGGTCAAACCTCGTCTCTGTCCTCAGCGCCGGATCACAGTGAGATCAGGTCACTTGAGGAGCTTTTCCCCATCACCTCTGACCATGATGACACACAGAGTGAGAGAAGTGTGCTCTCTGATGGTAAGAAGCAAGATATACACTCTCAACAAGTAGCTACAGATGTGTGACAAATTATGCTTCCAAATTTCATATTCACCAAACTATTCAATGATATTCAATTTGCGGTTGAGTACAAACATAAAATATCCATGGAATTGGTCAGAATTTCTTCAGGATCAATCAGAAGAGGCTAAAAAATCTTTTTCAGTGATATTAAATCAGGCATCTTAAACCTTAAGCAGATTGTTCGTGCCGTACGTTCAGTTTTGCTCTGATGGATATCATGTCTGTGTTGTTTAAAACATGCAGTTGTGTTTGATTCATTACTTTTTCCACTCTGCAGATTTCAAGTTAAATGTAATGACGTTGGATGATTTGGCTCCTGATACCCTTGATACAGCTGGATTAATAAAAACAAAGGTAGACCCCAAATAATGTAATATTTTATATATATATATATATATATATATATATATATATATATATATATATATATATATATATATATACATACATACATACATACATACATAATATACATATATATATATATATATATATATATATATACATACATACATACATACATACATACATACATACATACATACATGTATCATTAATTATTCTTATTTAACTATGTAACATCTTGCGTTTGGTCGTCCACAGTCTGACGCGAATTTGCAGGAGCTCGGTGTGTCCTCAGCTGGAGAGATCCTGAACAAGCCTGCAGATGAACCAGTCTGCTATGAGAGTGACTTTGAGAGCGAGATCCAGACCGAGGAGGCTCAGAGTGTAGATGACATTTCCGAGCATCTCTCTGGTGTAGCATCTGAGCGTCAGACTGAGCCTCTGTCGGCTAAATCAAACAGCGATGATGATTACACTCTCTCTGAAAAGCCTTCCAAGTCCGCAAGCATCCGTTACAGTAGATCTGAGTCCAGTTTAAGCCACAGCAGAGGCTCTGACACTGCGTCCTACTCCAGAGACACCACACATACTCACACTAATCCACAAAGTCCCAGTGTGAGACGGTGCAAGAAGGATGCCACAGTGCAGACGCAAGGTCTCTCTTATATGTGGTCTTCTAGTACGTTTTCAGTTGTTCCTCTTAATTTAGTGTGCTACACAAATTGCAATATTATTTATATTTTTTGGGGATAATTGTTTCCTGAGCAGATCAGGCTGTGCTGGGCCTGTCAGTAGGAATGTCCTACGTGGATCCAACTCCTGTGGCGAGTCATGTGATCAGCGCTGAAGCCGTGGAAGGTAGGAGACCCTAAAAGCATGCTATCTTGTCATTTTCCCTGACTCAGTTGCTCAGCATTTCCTGTAACACATCAAATCCATGCAGTGCTGTTACTCTGATGTTATTTGAGGTTCATACTAACCAGGCTAGTTTCACCCAGAGAACTTTCAACCAAATATTTGATTAACACACTGCTGTAGGCTGAACATCTGATCATCTCTTGTGTCCTGCAGCATTAACGGCATACAGTCCTGCTGTGTTTGCTCTGAACGACATGCTGAGGCAACAGCTCACACTGACCAGGAACTTCATCCAGTCCAGCAGACATTTACATCAAGCCATGCTGGAGTCCCTGGGACCCGCTGACTACAGATACACCACACTGGAGGATGCGAAGGAGGTAAAGATCTCTTAAGAATGTTATGACAGTTATTTATTTACTTATTTTTGAGTGGTGATGAATTCAGAAATAGTTTCTTCACTATCAGATTTGGAATGATTATTTCATGCATATAGTAGTGAATGGACATTTAATCCTTGCTGATTGGGTATTAATCTAAATAGGGCTAATGATTTGATTACAGATATTGCAATAATTTAGGTCTCATTGTTTTCTGAGAGTATAATATACTGTATATTGACAGTACTGACAGTATTGTAAACAGATCTACAGATATTTTAGGATAAATATATTAAATGTGTTTTAGGGTCAACATTTCCTTTATGTCCATATGCGCTACTGTATTACTGACAAACATAAATATTATGAGTCATGAGAAGTCTTTTATTGTGATAAGAAATGTTTCTGCCATGTTATCCAGCCCTAAATCTAATCACACATGAAAGTGCATTGTTCCTAACTAGATGTTTCTGTCTTTAGTTTATCCGCTGTAACAGGCCTCCTAAGCTGACTATGGAGGTTGCACTGGAGGAGGTGCTGCAGGAGATGAGGGATTATCACTATATTTAAAGTGCACATTTACAGAACTGTAGCTGGAGCAAGCAGCAGCTATCATTCATCTACTTGTTGCTTCTGTGTATCAATGCAAAACGTATGTGTTTTCGAAATCTTTACTTCTATGAGGTATGTTTCCTATGGTGAAATTTCACCTACTATAAAAGAAACAGTTAAAATGCAGCAATCCCAATGTGTTATCCATCAACGGATTCTTTAGTTTTGCTCTTGAATGTGATTCTGAAACTTGATCCTACTAAATCAGCTATATTTTTGGTAGGGGAAAGTGTGGATTTAAAGGAAAAGTCAACAGCAAAACACATTAAATACCTATGTTTACACTGATATCTTTGATGTCTTTGTTCATTCTGGTGCCAATTTGTTGGTTGATGCAGTATTTTCATAACTCTGTGAGAAACTGTGTGCCATACTGATGTCAAATAATGCAAATTAAAGGCTACTGGTGTAATCAGAGTGAGGCCTCACATGCATTATGTACGGTACTCATTGTATAACATTTAATACACTGAATTGCATATTAATGAATCATTTGTAGTTGGCATTAATAGACAAACAAAAATCAAAACATGATTAAAACATCTTTATTTCCTTGTGCTGGGTATTAAATCTAAGCTAAATCCATTGGACTGCAATGACACAGATGTTGAAACTACATGACATTTTGATTTTCTTATAATGAAAACAGCCAAAGGCCAGATCAATTTTTCCAAACAAAAGGGCAACATCAAAGAGAGGGGCTTTCTCTTAAAAAAGTGTTATTGAGAATCATTCTGTAGTTGGAGCCTCCTGTGTATCCCGACTCACTGAAAACAGAGGAGACAAAACAGAAAGATGAGCTTCTAAATCAAAATCCATTTACAACTATGAGTGTTTTATTGTTCTTATTGAAACATCATGAGACTTGACATTTACCAATACAGCAAATATTTTTTTTTTTTTACTTTCCATTATATTTCTTGTCGTTCATAAACTGGAAATGATATCTGCACTAGTGACTCTACATCATTTTTAATTTTTAATATCCCTACCTTTTTCCTGAAACATTTCCTGAATTCTGTTTCAGGTCTGAAAATGAGTGCTTTTAAACCTTTGCCTAAATTAACATGAGACATCACCAACAATGGCTACTGGTTATTTTATATATGCATGTGTTATGTGTTAATGATGTTTGATGCTGTACATGTAGGCTACTAAGAAAATTTTGCTGCTCCCACTACGCTCCACTAAATATCCATCACAAGCTATTTTGTGCTTTGATATCTTACATAGTAAGACTTAAGAATGAAAACAAAATTGTGCAGCTGACAAGCCAAACAGAAAATGCCACCTCATTCCTCCTGGTTAACTGTGTGTACTGAATGAAAGCGAGTGATTCTACCTTTCTCTCTCGCTTTCATCCGTGCAACAAAGTTGTAGCTTTTGTTTCTTCTGTAGTTGACATATGGGTCGTCCAGGGGAATTCCAACACCTTTATACTGATCCCACTTGTCCCGCACATCGCCTCCTTTAATAGGATCCTGAATGCCCTGCTCTTTCGCGCCAAGCCCTCCAGAGCCACTCCATCCTGCATATAAAGACAGACTTGTCTGTTGCTGAACTTCTCTCAAGTAATCGCAAGTAAATGAACTGATTTGCTGTTGGTTATATAAACATCCAGTTTATGGAAAGATATACATGTTAAAACCACAAAAGCTACACCTTACTGAGCAATGCATCACAAAGAGACTTTTATTTCACACAGTCACTAAGCACTGCTGGAATACTCACCCATTTTCATGAGCATCTGGTGGCCCTTGTTCTCCTCTCCCAGCCTCTGGTCAGTAGGTTGAGCTGGGGGTCCAGCACCCAAGCCGGAGGTGGACCTGCACACACACAATTTCAGCCACTGAATTGTATCTTAAACGTGTCTGTATGTGAGCAATTAGTTGCTGTGGAAACCTACGGTGGCGTGGGGCTGCGGGACTTTGCAGCTTGTCGTCGCCTGTCAGGTGAGCGCGACCTTGAGCGTGATCTGGAGCGAGAACGGCTTCTGGACCTTGACCTAGAGCGGCTTCTGCTTCTAAAAAAATGGAAATGCACCTTATATAGAGATGTATTTTATCATATTTTTATTAAACTAATTGGTTAACTTGCTATTGCATCAGTTACTGAACTTCATTTTAACTATACTATACACTACTGCTAGCTTGGCAACACAGGAAATTCATGTAACACCAATGATGAATGGTGTTTCCGTTCCAGAAAGAAAGCACAAAATGTGATACTAATACTAGTCTCGCATAGCCAGACCTTTATACTGACAGCAGAGAGTGTGGACCTCCATAGCAACCTTTATCGGCCAAGGAAAGCCTAAAAGAGCATCTGATTTGCATGTAAAGCAACCAATCACAGTTTTCAGTATTATATTTATGGCTCCTTGAAATGTTTGTTGAAATGTTAAACATCCGACATTCTGCAAGTGGTTTGTGGGTGTGATATCTGAGGGTGAAACCAATACTAATAAAATTCTTTCTATTTTGAATATATAAAAACAATCTAAGTACTGGTATGTGTTTGTGCATGCCAGTGGGAACAAAAACAGCAGCAGTAGTGATGTGAAGTGTAGACATAAACTAGTGGCAATACCTTGATCGAGATCTGGAGTAGGAGCGTGATCTTGAACGGGATCTGGAAGACCTCGATCGCGATGATTTGGAGGAGTGGGAGCTGGAGTGTGACGACGATCTGCCTCGACTGCGAGAACGGCTCCGTGAGCGACTGCCTCGTGTGCTGAGTCACACATGGCTATATTTTAGTCTCAGTTAAATTAATAATTCATTTTAACATTTATTTAAAAAATAATCCAGTCCAGCTTAACATGGCAGCATTAAAACACTATTTCAGACCCATTTTTTAATAAGAAAAAAGCTTTTTAAAGTATAAAAAGCCTGCATACAGATGCTCACCTGTTGTGTTTCTCTTGATCCTTTTTCCTCCTTGCTCTCATCTTGGCTCTGAAGAACTCATACAAGCCATTCTGTTCCCAGCCCTCACTGGAAATTACAAACAATAAGAGTTTCAAACACTGTAGTAAACAATGGCATAAAAAGAGATTTAACGTGCTGTAAGGTGCAGCCAGAGGCAATATACTATGCTTCAGATTCCAAGAAGCTATATTATTACAGTTAATTATATTTATAATACATAGCAATATACTGTATACATTGGGCTCTATTATCTCCATGTCTTCAGCAGAATCTCATGAATCATTGGTACATTGTACCAAGTATGCTCTATTAGGTTTAACATTAGAAATACAATTTAATTTACACACAGAGAAGGAATGAGGAAGACAAACATATTTATTGAAAATTAATAAATAAAAAGTGTGTGCATGTGCGGGTGAGTTTGAAAGAGGTGGTGACCTGTTCCTGGGTCTGTCATGGGATGGTGGACTGTAAAAGGCCTCCACAGCAGCCAGCAGACGGTCACTAGGAGGCATGGGAGGAGGCAAGCGTATGTCTTTGGGATCCAAAGCCTTGTAGTCATGATCCTCCAGCTGGTTGGAAAGATAAAAATACCATTACCATACCATAAAAAAGAAGATTGAGATAATCTCTAGATCTCATAGATTTAGGCCAGATCTGCACACTTACTTTTACAAGAGGTGCCATGAGGCCTGCAGGCAGGTCAAAGTAGGGAACATTGGGTACTAGACTAGGGTCATCCTGGGTCACATGTGAGGGATTCTGCCGCCTCATGTGGTGTGACTGGCCATTAAAGCCGTGTGGTGGGGGCCCGAAGTCTGGGTGCTGGTTACCAGCCCATGGAGGATGTTCACCCATTCCTGGGGGAGGAATCCTCTGGTTTGGGTGGTGGTGTGGTGGACCCATTTCTTTAAATAAAATGCATCATATAAACATTATTATTATTTAATACTTTATATATACATACATACATGTAAAATTTAAATAAATCTATTTAAATAAATGTATATAAAAAAGCTGCTGCAGTATTTTTCTCACCTCCAGGGAAATCCCCCTGTGGGTAATCAAACCGATGTGGTGGGAAGGGCGGCCGCTCAAAGTGATGTCGAGGTGGGAAGTCATCCTGCATGAAGCGCGGAGGGAAGCGGTTGAAGTTGTGTGGTGGAGGTGGTTGGTTAAAAGGAGGTGGCTGCTGGTGTGGGGGGAAGGGCCCACGAAAATGTGGGGGCCGCTGCATGCGGAAAGGTGGCTCTCTCTGGCTCCAGGGCGGTTGATCAGGCTGGTTGCTCCAGGGTGGCTGGTCAAACTGTCCGCTCCATGAAGGTGGAGGCTCATTCTGGTTACTCCATGGGCCTCCTGGGCCTCCTGGACCTCCAGGGCCACCATCTCGAGGGCTACTCCAGCTCGGCTCCCTTTCATTCCACATCCCCTCATGGCTGTTCCAGGGTGGGCATGGAGGTGGAGCTTGAGTGGGGTCAAATGGTGGCTGAGAAAGGGAACAGTGAATTAGCAGTGTGCATGGAAACTGACAGTGAAACAATAAACTAAATCAGGGATCCCTGTTGGATTTTATACTGAGAGAAATATTCACTAACTGGTCTAAAATTATTCATATTTATGCCGAAAACAGCATTAAAAAATGAAAGGAATGGTGGGCAATATGCAAAACAAAATTGATCCAGAAACCTAAACACATTTTTATGATGAAGTACATCACACACTTTAAAACCATTACCAGCAATAATATGTTCAGTGTTCTTTTTTTTGTATAAGAAACCACTCACAGGTTGCTGAGGGTTCCATGATGGCATTCCATGCTGGGGATCAAACCAGCCAGGCTTTGAGGAGGGAATATCAGAGGAGGCAGATGGATTGGAGTCAGGCTGTCTCGTCTGAGAACCATCATAATCACCTGGAGGTGGTCCTGTCATTGGAGGCTTCACATCTGCTGATAAAATCACCAGTAAAATTAGAAATAGCCTTTATTTGTCACATATACATTACAGCACAGTGAAATTCTTTCTTCGCATATCCCAACCTTGGAGGTTGGGGTCAGAGCGCAGGGTCAGCCATGATACGGCGCCCCTGGAGCAGAGATGGTTCAGGGCCTTGCTCAAGGACCCAACAGTGGCAACTTGGTGGTGCTGGGGCTTGAACCTTAGAGCCTTAATCACTTGAGCCACCACCACCCATTAAATACATAACATACTGACTTAAGAAACTTTTAGGAGGCATTAGCAGTTCAAGAGTGGATTTTTTTCCCCAGGAATGCAAACTAATTTATTTAGGCACTGCATAAACAATTTGGCAATATTGACATATCACTGGTTCAGAAAGAGAGAGAAATCCATAACAATTTAGCAGAGGTTCCTTTGCAAAGTGCCAAAGGTACCCACCAGGTGGAGCAGTCATAGAGGACTGGTTCCCTCCTTTAACCTCAGGCTCCGATGGTGCTAACTGTCCTACAGCAGCTGCTGCAGCTGCCACAGCGACACTCTGCTGCTGCTTCAGGTTGGCCACAAACTCATCATGCTGAGTCTTCAGTGCCTGGATCTGCTGCTGGAAGGCCAACTGCACCGGCTGCACCACTGCAGCATACTCTGTAATCAGAGATGCCTAAAAACACAAGACATTCAGCTTTCATTAACAAAAACGCTGTCAATGTCTAGGAACACGATTTGCAATTAAAGACAGACAAATGATTTGCAGATTGTGATATAAAGAGCATTTAAATATTTAATTCTGAATTGGGCACAGGTATATTACAGATGTTTTGACAGCCAGTATCTGAATAAATAAACTAAAGTAACATGAATTAATTAGATATATGTCCACTTTAATACATTATGCATTTTAACCAACAACTTGTTTAAAACATTACATTTACAGTGCGAGGATCACACTTAGCTAGCGAGGATTTCTGCATTTGTTAAACTGCTTCCTCAAACATTATCTTTTTCAAAGAACCTAAGCAAGATAAAAAATAAAAAATAAAAATAAAAACTTCCCCTGCATTTTGGAGTAACATTCATGGCTTCTTAGAGTAGAGTTATAAAAGTGAGTTTCTGTAGATAAGTGTACCTGATACTGTCCCAAGCCCAGGGCTGGATTCTGGAGCTGCTGGATGGTGACCTCATCAAAGTAGCCATTCTTTTCCCAGAGCTGGAGTAACTGTGAACAGCACAGACAGAATATGTGAACACAGTATGTACCTTGTAATCAAGTACACATGAAAAATAATACATAACGAGCATTCTGTTCTTGAAAGAGTTTGGTGAAACTGGTCAGGAATTTTATTTAAAAAGATCAAAATAAAAAATTCAGGAAACCACCAGTGCTTCAGGACTCACTGACTAATTTGATTTATATCACATAAGATACACACAACAAGGAGGACTTGCATGAAAGTTTAGCATTTTGAAGTTATTCAGTGTATTTACTGAATAAAACAGCATTTATATTAGGAAAGTACATAAAAAGTGAAAGTATTGCAAAGAACATAAAACACACTCTGCATCATACCCGTGTGATTTTTTGCTGCTTGTCTTCCTCCACTGCCAGGAAGCTGGTGCAGTAGATGGGCACCACAACCTTCTGCAGGGCAGCCAAAAGATCTCTCTGGTTCTTCCTTTGACTATACAACCACAACACCCCAAGTTAGCATATTCAACACACCAAACACACAGCAAAGGCTTGGACAGGATGCGATGAGACAAATGCATGATAAAAACACAAAAGTGACAAATATGAAGGTGCACTCTTATAATCATCACTCTAATGATGACATATGATGCAGTGATGACTGTTGTTTTTAAATACACTGTTATGATACAGGTGCTATTACCAGTGATGCAGGACATCATTTATGAGATAGATGAGGTGTAGGCGGAGCTCGAAATGTGCTGTATCTGCTGTGATGCGATTGCGGAGGTGTGAAGTCATCAGTTCACAGTGTTGTGGGGACTTGGCATTGCTGAACATCCAGTTCTTTCCAGCCTTGAAGGAGAAATAATAAATATCTCATTATATAACAGTCAGTTCCAATCCACTTATTTGGATGAGCAGCAGTCTAAGTGAGCTTATATATATTATAACTGAAATGGGACAAATTGCTGTATGTATCACATGGCCGTCTTTGTTCACAACATAAAATTCAGATAGTTACTACAGTTCGTGGCATAATCAGTGAACATGGCAAACAATAATTTACAAGTAAATAACTTGTCAAATTTCTAATGCCATTTATACCAGAATAATATTAGTATAGCTTCTTCTAGGTATTATTTACACTACAGAATGAAAAATAAGCATAAAATTTGGCCAAGGAGCTTCTGTTGATCATACAGCATGACTAGTTAGCCTGTTATCTGTCTACATTTATTTAAAAACAAAAAATATGATGACTATACATGTAAATGTTTAATTGTAAATGTTGGGAGTTGAAAAAGTACTTGACGTCAATTTGGCACTTACAGAAATGGCATCCTTTGTGCATGTGTCAATGATAGGCTGAAGCAGGCTGTCAAATTCGGCCATGTCTTGCTGCGTTTCCACCAAGAGTTTCTGCATCTGCTGCTCCATAGCCAGCACAACAGCTGCATTTACTTGCTCCTGGAGAAACAGAAATTTAGAACCTGTCAGAGGCAGGCACTGAGGCAGATCGCTGTGCATAATTTCAAGATGACTTTATTTTAGATCATAAGACATGTAAAACTAAGCCAAATACCTATAAGAGAACATCGCTACATGAGTGGGAACATAAAATGATGTGCAGGATCACTGTGATGTAAGCCACAGAGTTAGCCACTAGTTGAGATTCTGCACCTGTAATGAAACAAAGGTGAAGAAGAGTTACCTGTCGGAGGCTGTGCAGGTGCTGTTCCTGCTGCTGCAGGTTCCACTGACTCTGCTGAATGAGTTCCTCCACTGACGGAGTGCTGGGGGGGATTGGAGGAGGAGGAAGCATCGTCATTGGGGGTGGAACATCAGGAGCTTCTTTACCCGGTGGCTTACACAGCACTGCAATTAAATAATGCTCAATGAGTATTATAATGCATTTTTAAAAACTACAAAAATCTGAAAATCACTGTTGAATATGCTAAAAGTAAAACTGAATAAAAAGGCTCTCTTTAAAAGATAAAGGAAAACATCCAAAATTATGAACTAGGACACAGGCTGGAAGGAGGAAAATGACTTTGTTGAATGTACATTGTCAAGCAAAGCCATTCAGTTTGGATATTAACATGCATTCAAATTCAGACATGCTGTCTTGTTTTTCACCATGTAAAAATTGTACCATGAAAAAAAAAAAACAGAACAAACTGTACAGGGAAAAAAAAAACTCAGTTGTGGATAACATGGGGTTCTATGTTGTACAAGTCAACTGAACTATACAAAGAAAATGAAGTAAGTAGCAAAACAAGATAACATTAATGCTGACTGTTTACTCAGTTTTATGTCCAAATGAAAATGAATTTTGTAAACAGGACAACAGAACAGCTCTGTCCATAACCTTGGACAAAACATAAGACAAAATGTCTGATAAAGCTCGTTATGAAAGGAAAGTATCAGAAGCATCAAGCATTGATGATGCAAAAACACCAAATTGCTTCAAATCACCAATCTAGTAAATACCTTCCATTTTATATTCATCATCATGAGTGGTTGGATCTATGAGGAAAGCATAGGGTCACACATGTGTACTTGTATCATTTTAATACCAAAGCTACATTGGTAAGAATGAGCATCAAATGCACACACCTTTGGTCTCACTTATCAAATGTGCGTACAAGTAGTTTTGTATATAAACTGTGCAAATATATGTGATTTATCTATGAATGTGATTTATCAGGTTTTGCTTGAGCCAGAGGATGTGTTTATATTTTCCCACACTCCTGACCAAGCATATGAGAGAGAAGAACATGTTTTTAAGCACTACTGGAAGTTCTATGCTGAGAGTGAGCTACACACTGAGAGTGGATCAGTCAATTTGCTACGCCCAGTGTAATTTTAGCCGATCTAATTCTAGGGCCTACTCTTTTCTACAGTCTTAACCACACTCACATTTCACACAGAAGACAAATTTAGACCTTGTTATATGTACGCTTTGATAAATGTGACCCCAGGTCAGATTGGTTTCTACTGAGCCTTACTAAAGGAAAAAAAAAAAAAAAAAGGAGACGACTTCAATATACGTACGCTGCTGCTGCTCAATTGCAAGCTTGTATTTGTAGTAACCAAAATATTCCCCTCCAAAGAGAAAGGAGAATTTTGGATTATCCTTCTGTTTCTCCATGGTCATCTTTTCGAACTCTGGTCCATTGCGGGCCACAAACTGGGCCAGTTTGTCGATGACATTTCGAAGCTCTTGGTCTGTGAGGACACAAAGGATGCACAGTTTAATTTAATAAACAATGCAAATAATAAATAATAACATAATAAGCCAAATCTCACAAAAATCTTTTGGGATGAATTAGAGCAAAATCTCCACTCTTTTATTCCCAAAAAGCAATTAGAGTGCACAGTCCAAAACAAACCAAAGAACCATGAAGACACTGCTACTGTTGAGCAAGCCACGCCCCATGGGCGGGACACATACAATCTATAGATGATTTAATTGGAAGAACACACGACTAGTACAGGTAATCCAAAACAAAAAACAAACAAAAAAAAAAAACATTCAGTGTTCCCAGAAGTTATATCCTAAGTCACTTTTTTGTATTTCATTTCTAGCCATACTTTCATACTGCTGCCTTGAACATCAAGAGGCGGTCCCTTGCTACAAAACCTTTGAGAACCCATGGTCTAACTGAACACCGCGCATCAGTAATACGGTGCACTTCTTCTCTGCTCCAATTCACACGTTTCTCATTATTTTCTTCAACATAATATCACCTGCTGGTCGATAAACGAACTCTTACTTTAAAAATGACTCCCAGTGTATTGGCTAAGCTAATGCTAACCATCATAAAAGCGCAGTGTCCATTCAAATCATTTAGACTGCTTTAAACACACGGTTTTTTATCCCCGTGGTATTTTACTGCTGTTTCTTTCCAACTTTTACAGTTCGTAAAGTAATTAGGGGGATGTGTTGAGTAAATAACCGTGGAACTATCATAATTACCGTTAGTATTATTATCAAGCTGCGCGAGCTACAGAATGGCTTAGCTAAGTGGCTAACGTAGCTAACAGCTAATTTCGTTTTGCTGTTTCGCGGTTACCTTCTGGAGGCGTGGGAATATCCATAATGTTCAGAGCCTGTTGTTGTCCAGCGTATCTACCGGACTGTAAAAATTACTTATGAAGAGGAAAAATGCTCTTTGCTAGAGCTAGCCAAGAAATTTATTTTTTGCATGAATTAGACCCAAATCTACCGGAAGCAGAAACATCTGCTTCCTTCAGCGTGCCGTTTTCTTCTTCGTTGATTCTAAAAGAAAGCATACCTATACTGCATATCGCCAACTAGCGCAGAGAGGTGCAAGAGACAAGACTTCTCTTCTCTTCTCTTCCAAACAGGAGCAAATTATGAAAAACATTTAACCCAATTAAAAAGTCCGCTTTTATATATATTTGTAATATATGTATACACACTCTCTCTCTCATATATATATATATATATATATATATATATATATATATATATATATATATATATATATATATATATATATATATGAGAGAGAGAGAGTTTCAACTCTTTTGGGAAGGCTTTCCACAAGGATTAGGAGTGTGTTTATGAGAATCTTTGACCATTCCTCTAGAAGCGCATTTGTGAGGTCAGGCACTGATGTTGGATGAGAAGGCCTGGCTCACAGTCTCTGCTCTAATTCATCCCAAAGTTGTTTTATCAGGTTGAGGCCAGACAAGTTCCTCCACATCAAACTCGCTCATCCATGTCTTTATGGACCTTGCTTTGTGCACTGGTGTGTAGTTATGTTGGAACAGGAAGGGGTCATCCCCAAACTGTTTACACAAATTTAGGAGTATGAAATTGTCCAAAATGTATTGGCATGATGAAGCATTAAGAGTTCTTACACTGGAACGAAAAGGCCAAGCCTAACCCCTGAAAAACAACACTTGAATTAAATGATTTGGTGGGGTATTACAAAACTTTTGGCAATATAGTGTATATATATTTTATTTAGTGTATATGTATTTTTTCAGGCATTTAATTTAATTAGGCATTTAATTTTTTTCACCTGTCTCCTGAAAGGTCCTGATAATATTTAAATAGGTTTTGGTTTGGGTTTGTTGTTGACATATGTGTATATTATGTACATTTCAAATATAATTTTTCAAAAAAGCATTATTTAAATCACATATAACTATTACGTTAACCTTAATGGGGATTATGTATTACTTCTTGTAGGCCCAGTTGTCTGGTTTATTTTAATTTAATGTTGCCTCATGTGTTTTTCTTTAGTCATCTACAAGAAAAGAGGACTAAAAAAACTGGCACCAGTCCTCAAATCCACAACCTCTTCCCCCCTGTCCTGCCTGACCTCCAATTATTTCATGCTCTATTGAAAAACTCCCTCAATCAACCCCAGTTAATTCCGCTGTTTTGCCTTATTATCCAGCCCGGGCCCCTGAGAGCCAGGCTATAATAGATTACATCATTAATTAGTCGTTAGAGCTTTAATTGTTCTAAATGAATACAAGCTGGAATTCATCATTTACAACATCAGCAATCCCTTTTAGTTATGATAACATTTGGCCATGCAGAAATGTGATAAAATGTGATGTGTTAATAATAACACTACTACTACTACTACTACTACTACTGCTACTGCTACTGCTAGTACTACGACAACGATGACTACTACTATTAATAATACTACTACTACTAATAAATAAATAAATAAATAAATAAATAATAATAATAATAACAATAATAATAATAATAATAATAACAATAATAATAACAATAATAATATCATTTCTTTCTTTCAGAAAAGCGGACCAATAAAGGAAGGAAAAAACTTTCAACTTCCTGATACACAAACTGCTTTTTTTCCCATGCTCTCCTTGTGCCAGTGCAGCTGAACGCATGCCTGCTCTCGTGCCAGTGTGTCTAGTGGACAGTGGCTATGGGGTCCTGGCCTCATTCCTAATCCTCACAGTGAACTTATCCTGGCCTGCAGAAAAGGGCACTAATTGGGGGATTTTCTTCATCATTAAACCAGACAGGCATCTTTGCCTACCATTAATACTTCCTAACCTTGCTGAGGAATACTTAAACTGCGGAATAAAAAAGTTAGTTTAGCTGAATGGGTTGGTTGGTTGGTTGCACTCTTGCTCAGCCTTAGCAAGCTAAGAAACGCCTTGGAGATCTAGGAATTAATGCATTGTAATCTGTTAACCAAAAACAATACTACATTTCAACAAACAATAGCTACAAAGAGCTGATTTTATTCCATTCATTCTTATATAAAATTAATTACAGCTGTGCTTAAGTCACATAGCTATCTATTATTCTAGATTTGTTTTAGAACTGCCTAGTGTGTTTACACTACACAGTACAAATAAATAATGCATTTATTTTATTTATTAAGTGCTTGTCAGGGTCTAAGTGGATTCAAAGTGAAGACTAGCTGCAAGGCAGGAATGCACCTTGACTGGAACTCTAAGCTGAGCAGCACTCGTGAAACACTATTTTTATTTAGTTTTTTGGTGTTATTTTCCATTATAATTATCAGTATTATTGATCAAAAGAAACTATGCTTAAATCTTTGTAAAAGTCAGATCATGACATTTTGTGTATTTATATAGCACCTTTCGAACAACAATCAGGATGCATCCAAGAATTGATTTTCTTCTTTTTCTTTTTTTTCAAATCCTTCATAATAAATTTTGCACCAAATTTCTTAGATAATTTTAGGACCCAGATGGTGGTGTTGAGACATCACTGTGGTGTCCCATCTGTCCACCACACACATGTAAGTGTGGCTAGAACAGGACCACAGAGGGCAGAACATGTGCTAAAGCAGCAATTGCCAGGGGAATGAGGCTGCACAGGAGGCCCAGCACACCCACCCGGAGAGACCTGATTGATTGGAGCTTCATCTTCCTAACAGGCTGGCGGCCTGCCATAAGTCAGGAGACAGAGAGGCGGAGGGTGTAAAGGGGAGAAAAAAAAGAAGGAAGAGGAAGAAGAGAAAAATGGAAAGACAAATGTTATGAGAGCAAATGATAAAATAAGAGAAAACTGGAGGATATGGTAGTGTAAGAGGACATGAGGTAAACTATTACACAAATAAATATTTGTTTATTCCATTAAAAAATTCAGTTTCTAATCAGAGAAATCTTTAAACAGTTTACACACATATATTTGGTAATTTATGCAAATTTCAGACATTTATTGCACTTTCAAATGTGTACCTTTTGCCTGATCTACATGAGCCTGCTTAAATAAACTTGTTCATTTAATTGAGTCAAAACAATTCAACATAGTTTTGAATACTGAATGAATGAGAGGTTAAAAAAAGGAAAACAATCTTGTTTAAAAATACTTTTAATACCAGTATGCTGCAAATATTCAGGGTGTGTAGTAATACAGTCTGGTGTTGTTGCTGACCCCTCAAAAAGACCCCTCAACCCACCTCCCACCACAGACACAAAAAGTGGCACAGTCGACTGCACAATCTGTCAGTTTCATTCCAAATGTTGTTATTACTTAAGACATGCCTCAAGGCCTTAGTTAAATAAAACAACATGGAGCTTGCCAACATGTATAAATCAAATTATAGTATATATGTATATATTACAAATATTATGTTGCATGCTTGTATCATTACAATGTTTTGTATTAGCACTTTTAGGACACTGACCAACAGCATGTTTTATTTATGAATCAATTTAAACCAATTATATAGCCTGTTACCAGTCAATTCATTCACAGTGGCAAAACAAATCTGTCTAGCACCAACTAACTGATTGGTTGCTAGGATTTGTATTTTCTTCACTTCATTAATTTTATAGTCATCTGAATACTTGGTTTCTGAAGCAGGAAAAAAAAATTTGAATATATGTATAGATATTGGATATCATAAAATAAGGTAATAGTTTGTGACAGTTCTTAAAGAATGTTAGGAACTTTCACTATAAAATGCTGCAGTGAACACATACACTAGATAGAAAAGGAAAAAAAAAAATGTAACAAGTCACATATTTCAATCCCATGGCGAAAGCTCTATTATTTGCCTGGTGTCTGTTTTGTTTCGTTTTGTGTCAAAACAATGAAGATAGGATCAGATTGTGTGAGCTGTACAGCTCTCTGCACGTAGTGATCATTACTGAGGGAGTGACCTGCCAACAGGTCTTCTCCTTTAATGAGCAGTGAGGCGCACTGGCCTCTTTCTTTCTTTCTGAGTTGCCATGTCTCTGCTCCGCTCGTTATGCTGGGACATGCTGTCCTCACATGTCTTCGCATGCTGTGCTCATGTACAATAAAGACCTGAGTTGACCAATGGTATGGACAGTTCAATGTGCTTTGTGTGTCTCTTTGAAGCCACTGAAGGACAAGCGTCAGTTCTGGGAATTAGAAAGCATCACCTATAAGTAATTTAAGTGGGTGTTAAGAGGTGCTGGAGTCAGATGGCAAACCAGGACACTTTGTAAATCAGACCTCACATTAGGGCACTATTCAACTCACTAATCAATTATTACTTTCTATACAGTGCAATCTATAGATCATTCCTTTCTGTGTAAATGATTTGTTTCATTTCAATTCGATAATGAAGTAGAAATGTAAGTTTTATGTTATTGGTTTTATTGCAGTAGCAATTTATGAATGTTGGCTTAGCCTAGTCTGTAGGAATACTTTTAAGGAACTTAAATCAATAAGCATTTGCCAGCCAATCAGAAAGAGCTTTTTCTGTAGCCATTGTATCAAGCAAGACTTTTAAAATGCTCAATTCTTTTTTCTTTTAATGTGTCCTTTAAAAGTTTTACAGAAGTATAAATTACCTTTGATATACTCAGAAAAATGTAATTTATTGCAAAAACAACATTGCTTTTAATTGAAAGTTCAACAGTGACAGAGTGACAGGGACATTACTGCGGTCAGCATCCTAATATTTTTGAATGGCAGTGAAAAACTGGCCTTGCAACACACTGGTTATGTTATTTCATTTTTTTTGTTTTGACTAATCAGATAACACACTTGGCTGATTTGATTGCTTGTTGAATGGTTTGGAGATCTAACAACTAACAACTAAATATCTTCACAGAAGAAAAGGAAATAAGCAATTAATTGGGCTACACTTGAAAAACAGAAATAACTCTATTAAAAAAAGAAAATAAAATGACATCATATCCAGGTTCATTATAAATTCCATTATAAAGAGCTATATGGTTCTTTTTCTTTTTGCCAAAAATATGTAGTCAAAGCTGCCACTTTGGGGCAGACAACAATATAAATAAACATGGTATCCAGCTTATTATCCTAAGATACTTCACCTGACTTTACAGCCTAGGTTGTGTGAGGATGCAACAGCTGATTTAAAGCCTACAATCCCGCTTGAGTCTGCTTCCAGAAAATTAAACACTGGACAGGCTCATCGTTAAAATTCTTTCTCATGTGTCCTATACAGTCTGTATTCCAGAAATCCTCAGTTTTCATCATCTCACTGAAAGCATAATGAGCTCATTGTTCTCAGGTTTTTGTCATTTTACTCCCTCTATCCTCAATTTTATCCATATATTTTATACACAGTTCTAATGCAGCAAACATAACAGCGTGCCAGTTTTTGGCTCAGCCCAGTCACATGGGCTGCCATGTTTTGTCCATGGATTGAATATGTTCCTTCGCTTTCATTCTCAGAGCAGCGATGCTGAAGCAGCGTTGGTCAACTTCCTCTAGGGGGAATTTATCAGTAAACACCGGAGGGCACTGATACGGCGGGGGTGCCATGGGCTGCACACTTTGGTTCATGACCTGTGGTGGGTTCAGGAAGCCGTGGCTCTGATATCCGGTCTGTAGGCCCTGTGCAGACCCCATGATGTCTGGAATAGCATGCATAGGTGTAGTGTTGGTCAGGGGAGATGCTAACCAGGGGTCCAGGGGCAGCGTGTTACTCATGGGGCTCATGCTAGTGTTCATGGGTGGTCGACTAAAGGACAGCATGGGTGAATCATGGAGCTTTACGGCACTGGTGTCCATCTTCTCCTGACGCCTCCATTTGGCACGCCGGTTCTGGAACCACACCTGGATTAAAACATGCACTTTAGAGACTTACACAGCAGTCCCCCCTGCTAAGTAGGTCTTCTTCTAGCCTCTACAAAATGTAACACCATATTTGAATATCTTATTGATTGCCTCTTGATGTAACAGTCTTGGTTTTTTTATACATCTTATGGTAGTGTTATATACATACCTGTACTCGGACCTCAGGGAGGTTGACCTTCATAGCGAGCTCCTCACGGCTGTACACATCAGGATAGTGAGACTTCTCAAAGGCGCGCTCCAGCTCATGCAGTTGGTATGTGGTGAAGGTGGTGCGATTTCGCCTGTGCTTCTTCTTCGGTTGCTCCTCATCTGTCTGCTCTGGAGATTTCCCGTCACTCTCAGTCGTTTTCCACACCTCTCTTCGCTCAGACTCACACGTGTCAGAAAATGTTTCGGGTACTACAGATTCCAACACAACAAACACACAAACAGCATGAGAAAGACATTATTTACAGTGATATTAAGTCTTATTACACTTTATTAAAATGTCAAGAGGTAATAGCTGCCACATCTGTTATGTAAAAGAATATTAATAGCGCAAATGCATACATTTTTACTATGGACAAAATGTATGCATCCATAGTTCTTATTTAATTCTTAGTATCCATCTGGTCTTAGCTTTGCACAACTTACAACCACAGCCATTTGGCTTGCACTAAGAGTTCCTCACCTTCTAATCTAAGTAGTAACAGATGTAGTCTGCTAATCTCAGTAAGATAAACATACACAGGGGAAGGATACTGGTCTATAAGAATTGCTTTTATTTACCATCAGCTACGCAAACAGACCAGAAATAAATCACATGCATTTATGTGTGCTTACTCAAAGAGATCTCTTGACATTTTAAGCAAAATATGGACAGTGAACTAATTTATCCTTGAGAAAATGGATACATATTTCCAATATGTTCATTTCACTACATGAGATGAAAGGTAAAAGAATTTAATCCATATTTGATAAATATGGATTTGTTAAAAATATATGTGGAGTCAAATTGTAAGTTCAAATAAAGTCAAAAGGACGGACAGTTATTTTTAATTGATAGATAAGATTATTTGATTAAAACAAGCAATTTATTTGCAGTAAGCCAAGGTGCATGTATAACGTCATAATAAGGTGTATACATATAAGAGTAATCAAATATTGCATAACAATAACATTCAAGTAGCATGATGGCACATAGCTCCAGGATTCTATGTTTAATTTCTGTCTGTGCAGTTTTACATGTTTTCTCTGTGTCTGTGTGGGCTTTCTCCCACCTCCCAAAACTAGCCTGTAAGTGAACTGGCTAAAATAAATTTCCTCTAGGTATGATTGTGTTTGTGCATGGTGCCCAGCAATGGACTAGTGTCCCAATTAGATAGTATTACTGCCTCATGTCTAGTGTTACCAGGATAGTCTACAGATCCACAGTGACCCAGACCAGAATAAAATAGGTACTGAAAGTGAGTGGATATATAACAAATATTCTAGAGTTAACATGATAATAATGATTTTTATGGGAGACGTAATAAGAATTTATTATTATGTATAATTTTGATATACCTAATAATATCCTTACCTAGTTTATACAGTAATAATATTTATTATATTTAGCGTGTGTGCAGGTTGGTTAAACTCTTAACAGGCTTTGATTTATCTGAATGATCTTGTTGCACTAGAGTTTATCTGAAAGCAGCCTAAGTTTGCATCTCACAAGATCCTGTTTTAGTCTGAAGGTCTAACTGGAATTAAGTTAGATTGCTGGTTTATGTGCTCTGTTACACTTGTGATGAACTGACCGTGAAACGCCGGCAGCTCGGAGGAGTCTCTCGGAGACACAGTGCCGTAGGCGTGCACAATCTGATCTTGCTTTCCTGCATCCCCTGGACTTTCCACACTAACTTCAGTAGGTACAGCGTTAAGTCCAGCATTAAGCAAGGGCACGGGGTCCTTTGTGAAGCCCAGAATCACATCAATGCTGTGGACATGGGTCCCAACAGATGCCACCGCTCCTTTTACCATCTCGTGGAAGTTGCCTGGTGAGGGGCAGCTGTCATCCACCATGTTAATAGTATCTAGTGATAAATGCATCCGAGTGCTGGGACAATCCTGGAGGACCTCGTGGAAGCTGTCCAAAGTTGGAATTCTGCTCTGAAAAGTCTATTTTGTCGTGGAAAAATATAGAAAAACAGAAGAAAAGTCCAACCATTAATGAAGTTTGATTGCTGGGACATAAATGATCCACTTATACACGCTGTGTGTTAGTACATATATGACTAGAAAAATTGAATCAAACCACAATGATAAATACTATGTACATTGGTAATTAAAAAAATACATTAATAAAACTTAACTCCCTTTAGAAAGCGGTTTGAGGCGCAGCTGAAAAGTTTCGCCTTACCTGAGGCTCCCGGCGCGCGCGCGCAGTTATCCTCCTTATCAAGCGTTTACTTCTTTCACTCAGAAGTAAGGCTGAAGACTGAGACTCACAAGAAAATCTACCTGGGATTTTAGGTAACCAAGTAACTTTACATTCACCATGTTGTTACGTTTAGAAGTTCAAATCTACTCTTCTCCGTTTTTCTTCCGATGAAAATTCGTCCTCTGTAATGATATTCTCACGCGCACACTGACACACGAACGACGTCCCGAACGATGCCGTAAAATACCGAAAAGTGCGCTTTCTGTGTTTCCAGTGCGACCATCTCCATGCAAGTAACGTACAATAAAAATACAGCACAGCAATATCAAACAAGTATCTATCTGAAATAACTACCTAACCATTAACATTTCAGTCTGTAATAGACGAATAACTTCAGTAGAAGGTTATGAGCTAACTTTGGCTAACTACCTGCTTTTCGATCGCTTTTCTACTGGTCAACAAGAACGCTTTCACGAGCACTAAACGTTGACCAATCACAAAAAAAAATTTCTTGCACGAGCGCCGTACACAAACAAATTTCAGCGAATTAGGTTGAGGAAGGGCTTTGGGTGGGCGTGGTTTAGAGCGCCTTAGAAAGATGTTAACACCAAGTAACTCCACTGCAAAAAATTAACAAGCGGCTATTTTTGTATTTGTCATACAAAACAATAAGAAACAATCAGTTCAAAAGCACTATAAAAAGCACTCGGGAAGAAAGTATGTGGAGATTTATTAGGATCGCTTCCCTTTTAAGAATGACTGAAAGCTGGTTTGTGCTTGAGTGATTGCTTATAACATGTCTGTGCTCACCACACCAGAGGAAGGCCAAACTAATGAAACTACTAATAGATTTTATTTCACTAATAAATTTTTGTTTAAGTGACAAAGGACATATTTGCAAATCCTTTAATTGTAAGAACTCTCTTCTCAGCACAACTAGGTATTAGTTGTATTGTACTAAACAAATGAAATGAAACAAACTGATGCATTACAATAAACAAAGCATATTTATTGACATTAATCCACAATGTGGCTCACAGGCAAATTAAATAGTTTGTACAGAAAATATCTATATTTTGCAGCAGTATGCATGAGAACGGATATTCTAATTAATACACTGTTACACCTCAGTGGCTCTCAAGGAGTCAGTGTTTGACACATTTTGATTAATAATGTGATTAATAAATCCATTTAATTGCTCTCTAATAAACTATAATCCAACTTTTAATCAACTTGATTAACTGTTGTTGAAATGGAAGATCAGTAATTAGCAATAATCCACAGATGGCCTCATACATTCCTTTATTGCAATATGAACTTTTAGTATTGTAAAAGTAAGTCATTTTTTACCATGCATTGTTATTTTTCTATCCAGTTAGCAAATTTTGCTTATCCAAGACACTGCATAAGAGCATGCGGCCTCTCCATTGCTTCAGATCATCAAGAATGGACCGAAAGCACAAGCTGAAGAAGCATCTCGCATGAAGAATGATGAAGTGACAACTCGCATCTATGGTGGTCATGGTGGGATTGACCGGATTAAGAAAGCAGAATCATATTGAGTATGGTCATATTTTTTACCTAAACAACATGGTATGTTTTAATCATATGTTGTTACTCATTCCATGTTACTGAAGTACTCATACTAATGTGTGCAGCTTTAATTTCTAGGAATGCAAGCTCACTGAGAGGATCTGTGTTCCGATCCACTTCACATGTAATAAGTCACTCAAACGCATACGGGACAGGCAATCAATCTATCAAGTTAATATATTTCCTCATGTTCTTGGCTTGTTTCCTCATTATGCTAATTGAGTTGAAATTAGCTAAGGTGCTGCACAACTATCAAGCAGCTTAAGTTTTATCAGATGACAGAGTAAGCACCTCTGATCCTATTAGAGACAAAGCAGCTAACGGTTAGAGGTCCTGTGTCAGCTTAGGAAAACGGGGGGATGGTGAGAGAAAGGCAGAGAAAGAGAGGCAGAACAGAAAGAGAGAGTGTAATAGGAGAAAAAAACATATCCTATAACTCTGTAAATTCACTAGAATATTGTCCATAATTGTGCCATAATTCTATTGCCTCTTCTGTTTAAACAAAAATAGATATAGTTTCACTCTCTCTGTTAAATAAGACTATAAAAATAAAAGAACATTACTTCATTATGTAGCTGCTTACCTATACTAATAAGTACTGTATAACAAATAGTTACTAAAAATATGTCATAAAATGAATAATAATAATTTGAGACTTTTTTGGTGTTAATACACTAAATGAATGTGGGATGCACATGGCAGCCACCTTTCTGATAAAAGTTTTTTCTAATGTTCTGAGCTCCAAATGGCTGATTTGTCACTATCAGTGGTATTAGCATTTGATTACATTAATACATTAAACCTATCATATAATTTTTTAAATAAAACTGACAGCTAACATATGTTGCCTTAAAACAGATCTACCCACATTTCCATGTTGGTTCTTGCCTTGGTTGACCTTTGTGGAGTGTGGGTCAGTTGAGAGGCAGAAAGAACTACAGCAAGAACAGCATGATGGGGTTAAACCAGCTTCCTGAACGCTTCATCCGATTCCCTTAAGTCCATTAAGAAAGATCTTCCTGGAGAGGCACTGACATACTTTGGCAAGTAATTGTTTGATTAGATACCTCACCTGTCAATCACGTCCCTCTCCTCCCACCACAGACCCCTAAACTCCTCCTACATTGATATTATATGGCCTTTTCAAGGGTGTAGAGCACTATTAAAAGTGCATGGTTTACACAAAGAAATAATGTGCAGGAAATTCATGAACATAATTTTTTTTTTTTGTACTTTCATGGCCTTAAAGTACAAAAAGTAGATTGAACTTACCTGGTCTTTCAGCTCTGCTCTCATCATTACCTGCAGATCATCAAGTCTGAACCACTAGATAAGAGGAAGACATATTCCTGACCTACTACAGGTTATTCTGGGTCAGCCATAAACACACATCTTTGCCATCGCATTTATCACTTCATGATGACTTCCTTCTTCCTACGCCTTCTGTGTAGTGGATTACGGTTTAGCCGGTGAGGATTAGGCCCAAATCAGTAGGAAAATATGAAGATCAAGCCAAGAGGCTCTGCTCTAATCTCTCCTTCTTGTAAAACAAGGCCCTAGGTCTGTGTTCCCTTTCTCATGCTGTTGTATTTGCTCTTACACAATACAACCTCAAGTAATTTACAACTGTAATTATATGCAGTTGTATAGTAGTAGTAGCTTAAAAAGGGGTTAGGCATTAGTTGTATTATTAAGCTGTAAAATAAGCACTGAAATACAAGCAGTCATATATTGTAAAGATGAGTTCAATTCTTTAAAAGCTGAATCAAACATGTTCAATTTCAAAACATATACAGTATATTATATCACCAACCAGAAGAGGTGTGTGTTTTTGTTTTTTTTTTTGGGGGGGGGGGGTGCTGTATGGCAGGGGTGGGGGCTGAGGGAGAGTAGAAGGGGGGGTTATACTGCAAATATAAATATTATACTCTGATAGTATACAGTGTTTCATCATATGAAAAAACAAGGGCTCTCTTCATAGTTAATAAGAGTTAGATTTTCACATGCTAGTAAACAAAGATACAACTTTAACGTCAAGCACAAACACTGGAGACTCATTCCATTTATTTAAAATTAGAATAGTAAGGTTAATAGTAACTTAAAGTTTCGACACTATGGAGGTGCCATATAAATTGAATTGTTGTTATTAGCATAACTACACTGTATATTATCTTGGACATTGTGCACGTCATGGTGGAAGTGCCTTATTAAAAGACACTTCCTCCAAATCACAGCAATTTCTGGGAAATTCCATTGATTTTCTGAATGTTTATGTTTAAAATGTTCTAGCAAACTGTTTGAGGCTTAAAAGAAACACAAAGGAAATCTGGTATTGTTTTATGTAATTGTTGTCCTATATTTTTGATGGTTACCTATCAGTCACTTTTATTATTATTGCCTACTAGTAAGTAAGTAAGTATTGCAAGTTAGCCCTCTTGAACCTAAACCAATTGCTCCAGTGATAGTTTGACTCATTTCTTTTGGAATAATGTTCAAGTACCATTTGAGTTTTGTGTTCCTTGTATAATTATTTTACATTTGTTTTTGCACAGTAGGTGGAAACTCAAGTCTTGCAGCACTTTAATAGGTCTATGATTGGATTTTACCTCACATATAAGTCGGATAAAGACATCTGTCAAATGAATAAATGTTTAAAAAAAAAAAAAGTTGTTAAAACTGTAATAATCATATGAGCTGACAATACCTTGGTGTCTGGTGAATGAACAAGGCTTTCAGTGGTGCATAGGTGCAATCTCATGATGTTATTCTAAGGTTTGGCATGGACAAACCTCAGTGAGTATAATTCCTTTCTTACATCAGTAATAACATTCCAGATTTGTCGTGTTAAGCTCAGCATATTCCAAGACAATTACAACATGAAACAAGCAGATACTCGTGATCTTGAATTTTAATCCCCAGAAGAGTCTCTATCTCCTCTTACATTTCTGCTGTTTACATTTATCCTCTGAAGACAGAAAGGCGAATGAATGATCTTAGAGAAATTCTGTCACTCAGTGAGTCTTGTGATGTGTAGATTAAAGAGAGATTCTTCTCCACAAATTTCTCAAAGGGTTGCTGTTCAATTCGGACCTCTGAGTTGAGCCTCAGGACATATACCTTGCATATATCCACAGTCTATAGCAACATTTTATAACTTCCGTTTCAGGTCTGCCAGCTTTCAAACCATAAACAAGAGCTTCATTCTTCCTTTGCTTTGGGGTCTGCATCCTCACCTAAGTAGATTACACATCCATTGGAGAATGTTCTTTTGAAATAAAGTGTTTGATAAATAAAAATAAATTAGTAAGTGAAATATTGAGTACATTCTGTGTCAAAACTTGGTGAAAAGGTTTACAGCAGGAGTGTTGTTACTGTCTCCAACACAGTATAGTGTAATTATTTGTGAATAAAATGTCTGGTCTTCTATGAAAAAAGCAGATGTTCGAATGGAGAAAATGATGTTAGGACTTTCTGGCAGACTCAGGTTTGTTCAGCTCAGCATGGAGAAGCTCTTTGAGCTTATGGAACGCCGGTCTCATTTTGGGGTCTTTGTCCCAGCAGAGCCTCATGATGGCATACATCTCAGATGGACAGTTTTCAGGTGGCTCCATACGATATCCCCCTTCCACCTGCTCCTTTACCTCCTTCAGACTCTACAAAGAAGAACAGACATATATTCAAATGTTTTAATTTATTGTTCATTTAGTTTCAGTATCAATCAGTTCAGCTGAGCTGCCAGCTATTCCACACAAGCTCATTTTAAGGATTGGTCCTTAAACAAATGGGAGAAGTGTGGGTACAAGCACCAGGATTGGGATTTGAACAGAACCATATAGACACATAATGATATAAATTTAACCAACACAAACATGTCAGTCAGCTCACCATCTTGGGGTAGGGCTGTCTGCCAAACGAGAAGGTTTCCCATAGAAGCACACCGTAACTCCAAACGTCTGACTTTGTGGAGAATTTCTAAAAAAAAAAAAAAAACACTGTGAACCAGAGCTACTAGAAACAAATCACAATTTTACAGCAACTGTATTACACTACTTCACTATGAATGACTTTTTTTCATCCAAAGCAGCTTATAAATAACGTTGGACATATACAGTCTACACAGCGGAAATCAGAGCAACTCCTTAAGAGCCCAAATGTGGCTGTCTGTCTACAAGGGACTCACAGAACCTTGACCATTGAGATATTGCTGCCAATACCACTGCAAATTCATGAACAGACCATTAATTAAACAAACCCATGAATAATTTTTTGGTGGAGCCACCAAATACACCGAATTAATTTTGAGCAATTCATCATTATTATTCAGAACTGTTTCCTAAGTAGATGAATTTTCTCACCTTGTTGTTTAAGGCCTCCGGTGCAGTCCATTTCACAGGTAACTTTGTACTGTCAATGCTCTGACAGTCGTCCCTGGCCAGGCCAAAATCGCTGATCTTGGCAACATTGTCTTCAGATATAAGGATGTTACGTGCAGCCAGGTCCCGGTGTACGAGTTTCTTAGACTCCAGATATTCCATCCCTTTACACACATCTCTGAAAAGAGCAGAAATACAAAGTTACGATCTTTGAGAATTTAAATGATTCAAAATTTATATATTCATATTCCTTTGTTCTAATTCTTTTATGAAATGTTCATATGTTTGTTCTGTACCCTCCAGATTAAAAGTTACAAAACAGTTTTCAGGCCATTAAGAAAACTTAGTAAATGAGTTGTTTGTTGCTTTATCGCCACGTAGCAATTTGTATACTTAAAAATGTGGAAGTGGTTGAATGCGTACAGAGCATATTGCAGTAGTTCGACTGTGGTAATAACGGAGCGTCCTCGTGAGCGCAGGTAGTTCACCAGATTGCCCTAGAGGAAATATTACTAAATTATCAATAAATACAAAAATACTTTTAGTCCTTATTCTTTTACATTTATTATATTTTTTTAAATTAAAACAGTTTAAAACTATATTTTGACTTAAATCTTTATTGGACATTAACCAAAAATGAACCAAAATTGAAATGACAGAGCATGCCATACCTTTGCCATAAATTCTGTGATGATATAGAGGCCATTGTGTAGAATCACTCCTAATAACTGCACCAGATTACTGTGCTGCAGTTTCCTGTGAATGAACAGTTTATAGAGGTACATCAGCATTTGTGAGAGGTATATGCAGTACATAACAGCACAAGTGATGGACAATTTCAGGGATACATGCTGAGAGACTCACGTCATAACAGAAGTTTCATCCAAGAAAGCTTGAGCAGTTACATCAGACTTTATGTTTTTCACTGCCACCTTCCTGCCCATGTACTCACCCTGAAATACAGCTAATGATAAGAAAAGGGGTGTGAGTGTCTGGTTTTCATCCAGCAATGAATTAATGCAGTACATGATAGACACTGATTTTGAGTCATAACATATGGGGCTGCTCTAGAGTTTTATTATTTAGTAGTTTAAGTATTTCAGCCTCTTCCTTGATGTTTATCAGTCACAGCAGATTGCAAAGGGACATGAAACTAAACATGCTGAAAACTGCACTTGTTATTTACTCATCAATTAATTAATACTTGTTTTGCAGTGAAGTCACTAATATGCATGAAACAAACCCCTGAAAAGGCAGACTTCTGCAGAAATGCACATAAAAAAGTGGCTTTGAAATTCACCTGACCTAAACTCAGAGGACACTGTATGGCATGACTGGGTTGCAGAGAGAGGGGAAAGCACTCAAGCTCAGGATGCAAAATATGTATGGTGTTTTATGAAAAAAGAAAAGTGATGCTTCACTAAAACTTAACCTAAAAATACTTATTGCAGGTCAAGCTCTGAATCCATGCCTGCATGGACACGCACTAAAGGCCTATTCTGGACATTTATTGCCATCTAGTGGTTGGAGAAAATGAAGATAGGACACAGGAACATGAGAACTAACCTCCAAATTCGCCATTTCCAATATTTTCTCCCAAAGTTAGCTTTGAGAGATCTAATAGCCAGCCCGCTGAGAGCAAGAGGGAGAGAGACAGATAAGAGAGCAAGAGAGGGGAAAAAAAGAGTGACATTTCAATACAAACCATTAAAGCTCATTTTAGCAAAAGATCTACAATGATATGGGAGTTACTTTTTGACAGTTGCAGTGCCGCTGACTTAGTTCCCTCTTTCACTTTAGGTTTCTGAAGTGTAGTAGCAATAATTCCTTTCGTCTTCGAGTAGAACTGAAACAGGACAAAAATAACCATTTTGTTTTTGATATCTCATCTCCACATTGCTTAGATAAAATAACTCTTGGTAGACTCCTATTTTTTGCATTAGTCATATTAACAGACTATTTTGTACACAACCATCTCAAATGTGCTGTGTGTTGTGCAATTATTTTGTTTAGCTCTGACTTTTCAATTGCAAATCATCATCATGAAATGACCTGAAATCCATAGTGTATATTGATCTTCAGTTCCTATTGTTGTTACTGTTTGATGAAATTGATTAGTTTTTATTACTGGCTTAATAAAAGAAGAATCACACTGAGCTCTATAATATTAAATAGCTTTTACATCTACCAGCCACAGCTTAATTTATGTATAGAAAAAACGAACAACATGATTAACCAGATTGTAGATGTTTTTTTGTTTTTGTTTTTTTTCATGACAAATCAACTTCCAAGCTCCATCTCCTCTGACATGGTCTAAGGTGCTTGTATAATAATGTCTCTGCAGTTTTCCAAATTAAAATATGTCTAAAAGAAGTCACTGACAGTAGTGTAATGGCCAGAGGCATGACATCCCCACTGGATGTTCATTATCTTGCCAGTCTGTCACTTCCACAGGAAATCAGCTAGACCACAGGAAATGAGTTGCAAACCAACTGTGCAGCTAAGATACATTCTTCAGGACGCAAAATTATAAACAGCTACCAAACTTTGTAAGGTAGGTAATAATCAGCATTCTTGCTACCTCTGAGCACTCTCACCTCCACCATGTCGATGAGGTTGTAGAAGTACTGCGTTTTGTCAATAGTCAGTTTGGATTCCTGGTAGATGACATGGTAGTGGAGGACCTCTTGCTTAAAGCTTACACACAGGACGTAGTCACCTGGGTGTCGAATAGATTCACGCACCAGAAACAGTCCATCCTCCATCGGCTGCAGTCTGCTGACAGCCTCTGGACCTGAGATCTTCCCATGGAACCATCTGAAACATCAAGGGAAAACAAGGGAAAAATGATATTCTGTAGTATAAAATGATGTGCTGGGATTATCTGAAGCTTCTCAGTGTTTCAACTACCTCCCTAAAGCAGTCATCAATTTGTAAAACAATAAAAGAGTGGGTTTCTCTTTCAGGAAGTGTTTGAAGTAGAACATCTTTGCATAGATGAAACCATTTCCTGTTCAAAGACCCCTTGAGAAATGCTTTTTGTAATATGACTTAAGTATGGAGTATGCGCTTAACATGAACGGATCTATACTCAGACGCACTCACCATCTTTTTTTAAATTGGAACCACCTGATCAAAGATCATTCAGGTATCCATTCAGTCAGTCATATGTCAGCTATGCAATAAAATCATTCAGATTCAGAATCATACTAGGCAAAGGCTTTAATTAATATTCACATCAGAATTGGGAAGAAAAGTGAATTCAATGACTTCTCAGATTTTCACTCCAGTAAGCCTATAGTTTACGATGCGAAAACTAGAAAACATCCAGTGAGCAGCCATTCTAAGTGCAGAAATGCCTTGTTCATGAGACAGGTCAGACGAGAATGGCCAAAGTAGTCGGAGCATACAGGAAGGCTACAGAACAGAAATAACCACCCTTTAACCCATGTTGAGCAGAAAAGTATTTCTGAATGTCAAAACCTGACAACAATGGGTAACAGCATCACATCCGGTTTGGAGATAAAATCTAGACACCCTAATGGTTCTCTGTTTGTTCGTAGAAGAAAATCAATGCAACAACCCATTCCATTATCCAAATGATCTGCATAGAGCTCTTTTAGATCGCTACAACACTCTGAACTGATCCAAAGAACCCTTAAATATTCTGATAGACAAGCGGCAGAAGATCTCAGAAAAGCAGTTGTTTGACAAGCACAATTAACATCCTGCCTCTTTAAGGACAGCCTTAAAGGTGTTGTTTTCAAATTGAACACTACAAATGTCCTTTTAAAAAGTAGGCATATCTAAAAGTTACTATAAAGCAGCCAAACAGTCTTTGAATTAGCTTTAGACCCACTCACATGTTCCTCCAACCAACCATGTGCAACTTGCAGCTTTTCGCCTACTAACCACATCAGTGAGACAGGAATATGCATGACTTCTACTGTTTACATGCTTCTATAATTAGCAGCTTTTAGAACAAGTTGAAATAAATCAGGTGTAAAATGGTGACGGTGACAGTCCACCTTTACATGTTAATGCTAAATCTAAGAAACACAATAATAAGCACGGAAACACTCAAATTGTCTTTAGCATAGCATTATGCACGCTTACCTTAACACATTTTTGTAAATAAACATTTTTAAAAATTAACAGTAAAAAGACGTTAGGAGTTGTTAGAGGTCTTCATAACAATGCTGTTACCAAACCTAACTTATATCAGCTACATAAGTAGCCTAGTTATATGAATTAGATTTATAATTATTAAGAATATTTCACTTTCAAGGCAGAACATCAAGAGTTTGAAGTGCTTACATTTGTGACTCAACAGACTTTGTTGGCAAAAGTAATGTCTAGATACTGTAAAATATTCTACCAGATGTTTACTTTTCATTTATTTATTTATTTTTAAAGAAGTGAAAATTAGTAGATAAATGCTAAAAGTAGTCTTTCTAAATCTACTGACTGAACTATAGTCAAATGAATTGCTAATATGGTGACACATTTAAAACTGTGACAGTGAGTCACACTTAACACACCATGGCTGCATCATTCGCTTTCTGAAGGCGTTCTGATTTAGGTTGGACTTACGGCATGAGGCTGAGACTCGGGTCTATACGCAGGGCTTCACGTTCTCGCATGTTAGAAGCAAAGATCAGACCTTCTTCACCTGTCCTGTTGTGTTTGGCCTGGTAGATGGACTTCCCCTGGAAAATTAAAGCACTTCAGTGTTCCTTCTACTAGTACTTCAGAGCATTTTGTGCATTCAAGTAATCTCCATTATCCTAATGTGGTGAAATCATTTATTCACCTTTTTTGAACATCTGAAAAAAAGTAAAACCCAGAACCTTAAATTGCAAAGTAGGTAATAATGAGCTAAGTGTTCTATACATTGTTGTTTTAAAGGAACAAAAATGATAAAGTTGTGAAATTTTGAAAAATTGTGAAATCTGTTAGTACATCAGTTATTACAAAAGAAGTACTTTAGCTATAACAATAACTATTTTCAGTCAACTAATTTTCAGTTAGTCGATTTCCAGTACTCTTTCATCTGTAAAAGTGACAAGTATGTATATGTATATCGAGGTCATTTACATAAAGTTACTACAATGTTACTCTAGCGACAATCTTTTAAACTTTGAACATCCTGCAAAATGCCGTTAGATCAAATATTAGAAAAATAGGATGAATTTGGAACGACTGAGACTCTGCCAAAGGAGGTCGTCCACCATAAGATGATGAGTACTGCAATTCAGTATTAAAATGTGGAAATAGCAAGCCACTCTATGTGCTCTTTTCTACAAGAAAATTAAACCTGAAAACTTACCATTAACAAATCCAAACCTAAAATGGTAAGGATGTCTCCTTTGTGATAGAAGACTTCATTAGGTTTAGGTTTCGTGTGGTCACATTTGGCGACACACTGTGTACCAGGAGGCCATGTTTTCTGTAAAAAAAAAAAAAAAAAAAGTCATTAGTTTATTCACAAAAACCAAATGATAGCCACACAGCGACGTATACGTATGTGTGTGTAGTTTTACCGTAGACATTGTAAGATAGCGGATATGTAAGTAAAACTTGACCAGCGTTAAATTTCCTGTGAACATAAAATACAAATATAGTTGCAAGCCTTCTTAGAAAAATAACAATTGGATAATAATTTAATATTAAAAAAAACTCAATGTGTAGCGTCATAATATTAATCTAAAATCTGGACAGAAAATTTTGACAATTTAAATCTTTCCTTTTTCTCTTTTTGTGATAACGTACAACCCTGAAGTTAATACAGCTTTGTTTCTTCATTATAGTCTTTTCCCCCTGTGTATTTCCAGCTTTAGTTGCACTGTACCACAAGGATTAAATAGTTTCAGTTATTTTCAAGTTTATATATTTATTGTAGTGACCACTCATGCCCTCTGTACATACACTTAGCCGTCACTTTAAAATGATTATCCGAATTGGCAAATCAGCAGTGCAAAGAATAAAATAATAGAGATACAGGTCTATTAATATACATATCAAACATAAGAATGAAAACTGTTGTTCTGAAGGTTGTTTACGCCTCTTCCTGTCTCTTCCACAGTTTGGTAACTGTAGTGGTTTTTTTTAGCAATAGCATTGTTGTCAATGTTTATTTACATTGATCAGGCATAACATTATGACCACCTGCCTAATATTGTGTTGGTTCCCCTTTTCCTACCAAAACAGCCCTGACCCGTCGAGGTATGGACTCCAATAGATCCCTGAAGGTGTGCTTTGGTATCTGGAACCAAGATGTTAGCAGCAGATCCTTAAAGTCCTCCAAGTTGTGAGGTGAGGCCTCCATGGATCGGACTTGCTTGTCCATCACATCCCACAGATACTCGATTGGATTGAGATCTGGGGAATTTGGAGGCCAAGTCAACACCTCAAGCTCGTTGTTGTCATCAAACCATTCTTGGGATCAGGGAATACTGTGCACAGGGGTCAGCATGGGCATCCTGACTGGTCCGTGGCTATGCAGCCCCATACGCAACAAACTGTGATGCACTGTGTATTCTGACACCTTTCTATCAGAACCAGCATTAACTACTTCAGCAATTTGAGCAACAGTAGCTTGTCTGTTTGATTGGATCACACGGGCCAGCCTTCACTCCCCACATGCATCAATGAGCCTTGGCCGCCCATAACACTGTCACCAGTTAACCACTGTTCCTTCCTTGGACCACTTTTGATAGATACTGACCACTGCAGACCAGGAACACCCCACAAGAGCTGCAGTTTTGGAGATGCTCTGATCTAGTCGTCTAGACGTCACAATTTGGCCCTTGTCAAACTCGCTCAAATCCGTACACTTGCCCATTTTTCCTGCTTCTAACACATCAACTTTGAGGACAAAATGTTCACTTGCTGCCTAATATATCCCACCCACTAACAGGTGCCATGATGAGGAGATAATCATTGTAATTCATGTCGCCTGTCAGTGCTCATAATTTTATGGCTGATCGGAGTATATAATATAATTATAGTATATAGTCGCTTCATGAGGTAGTCACCTGGAATAGTTTTCCAGCAATCTTGAGGAGTTCTCAGATGTGTTGGAGTACTTGTTAGTTGTATTTCCTTCACTCTCCGGTCCAACTCATCCCAAATCATCTCAGCTGGATTTAGATCAGGTGATTGTCCTTCTCGGCATGTGTAAATTGGTAGCTTCAGAGGCAGGTACTTGTCAAATTTGACTCATCAGACCAAAGGACAGTTTTCCACTGATCTCATGTCCCTTCCAATTCGACCATGACTAACGCAGTCTCCTCTGAACAGCGGATGTTGAAATACATCTACCACTTTTAGCAGCATTTATGTGGGCTGTAATCTGAGGTGCTGGAAACAGGTGTGCTCTGAGGCTGTTTATTGTAATAAACGTCTGCAGCAAAGGTAGCTCTTGGTTGTCCTTTCCTGGGACGGTTCTCATGAGAACCAGTTTCATTATAGTGTTTGATGGTTTTGGGGATACATTCAAAGTTCTTGAGATTTTTTGTATTGACTGACTTTCATTTCTTAAAGGAATGATGGACAGTCTTTTTCCCTCGACTGTCTCTTTACGTAACTGACTGTTTCCTGCCATAATATGGATTTGTACAGTAACTATAGTAGCATTAATAGGGCTATTGAGGTATTGGTACTCTTGTCAATTGAAAACCAGTCCAGCTGACTACCTCGTGAATCTGATGATAGAATGCCAAGCTGTCATCAAAGCTAAATGTAGTTACTTAGGACAATCTAAAATATAAAATATATTTGGTGTATAACACTTTTTTGTTTACTACGTAATTCCATTCGTGTTCTTTCCTAGTTTGGATGTCTTCAGTATTAACGCACAATGCTGAAAATAATAAAAAATAAAGAAAAACCAATGAAGGAAAAGGTGTGTCCAAAGTTATGACTGGTAATAGCATTATTTAAACATTGTCGGAAAACATATTCAAGCTTTTAAAAAAGATCCGTTTTCGCGGACGGTTCCAGTTTGTAATGTTCAACTCGACATTTTTAGTCTAAGTGTACGTTATGTTACGCATTCGAACCATGTTCTTTAATAGTACATAATTTTAGTTGTTCTACTGATGTAATTACCGTATTTGACACCGGTCGCATGCAACTTCAGGCCAAATCTGTAAAAAACAAAAAAACACAAATAAAAAACAAACAAACAAAAACCCTGAACGTAAAATTATGGTGTGTAAAGCACATTATAAACGGGTAATGACTTACCTCACACGGCATACAGCTTACAACTTCATGTCCATGCAGCGATCAACAGCGCACACTGATGATCTGTGGACCTCAAAGAGTTTAACTAGTTCTGCTGAAATGATGTCGTACTCATCACTTCCTCTTTTCTCATCCTACTATACCAAAACATCGGTGCAATACATCACTGAGCCTCCAGGGGATCAAAGAGAGAGAGAGAGAGAGAGAGAGAGAGAGAGAGAGAGAAATCTGAATAAAGGAGTGGAGAAATATGAGTGCTGATGCTTGGCAGGAAACAATTAAGTAAAGAACATACTACCAAGTATAATGTGTGGTATGTATAAAAATAAATTATTTATTCATTGAGTAAGCATTGTTTGCTTCCAATTTCCTTATTAGGTAGAAGAGCCAGTACAAATCAGCTCAGATCTTCTTCCACCTGACCGCTATGATGAAACATTTCTGTTGCTGGGTATGGTCTCCAGGAAAGGTTAAGAGAAAGCCCACATATGGAGTCATAGTCAGGTGTCCACATGGTTTTGGCCATATAGTGCTTCAATAATAATTAATTAAATAATAATAATTAATAAACTGAATTATAAAGATGTCTCTTTCCTTTCCCAAAAATCATTAAACACAATTTAACAGACCAAACAAACAAAAGAAAAAAAAAAAAAAAGGCATTTGTGTGCACGAGTTTAATGTTTCATTATAACAGCACTACAAAGAAGTTCCAAAAAGTTCACATCCTTAATCATAAACATCACCAAATCTAACCATCATTCTGAATAATAATAATAATAATAATAATAACTTTATTCTGCCCTTCTAAAAATTTTTTTCTTAATTTTAGGCACAGACTAAAGATCCTGCACCAGACTGCTTTTAGATTCTTATAATATCTGATCATTTTATTAAGCTTCTGTGAGACAGGTGGATCCCTGTCTTTTGTCAGAATGGAAAAAATGTACAACATTCATGTGCAATTAAAAGTGGCCTGGATTTTAAACTTAATGACAAAGTATTAAACAATCAGAGCAGCTTTTTATTAGCTTGACCTTAATATTTCACCTGTGTAATTCAAAAGTTAATACACTTAGTTTTTGAAGAAAACATAAATACATATTACTATGACTAAGCTCTTGGTGTAAATAAACTTCAATACTACTTTGAATGTGATTAATTTATAAAAAAATATATAACCTCTGATCTCTCTGCACTAATATAGTATCCATACAATTAGTCAGACTGTTGACTAGAAGCTGAGAATAGTTATTTCTAATCTCAGATCAGTCTTAATTCATGTCCTCATCAATGGACCAGACCCATGCTACAAAAATAAAGCAGCTCTTTTTTAAGTCACTGCTTATATTGTACTTGATCTGAGCCAAAAAAAACAAAAAAAACAACAGTTTATCAGTTTTCAGTGGTTATTTAATACTTTATATGCTTTCTGCTATACTATAAATGACACACAGCGACAAGCTTCGAAATTATTCTCAGTACAGCTGTAATAAAAGAAAAGAGGAAACGGTGCTTCTCCATTTTCAGCTTTGTGCTACGACATACCGCAACATTTAACACCATACATTTCTTAGGAAGGAGCATTTTTTCATTATGATGCAAACATGATGTTTGTGGAATTTCTCAAACATTATTTAAATCTTTTTTCTCCTTCTTGCCTTCCCCTTCCACCTCGTCTACTTTGTCACTCCGTCTCTTGCGGTTGTAAGTGCTGGTTTTAGACACCGTTAGCGAGTCCATCCCTAGTAGTTTGTTGATATGATGAAAAGCCAGCAGCCGCAAGGCATGCTGAAAAACAGGAGCTGACGTTAGTCTTATGATTACATACGTAGTGACAAAAGAGGAAAAGATGAATAATTGTTACACAGTGGTTAAGGTCCTAGAAACCAAAATGTTTACATTCCTAACATTCGCACTGGTTTAAAATGTTTTCATGACACAGTGGCGGTGCTTGTTTTTTTTTTTCGACAGCTAAAACAATTGTGTTACTAAATAATAAGACGTCCCTTATACACCGTTAGAAATATTATCCCCCCCAGAGTTGCTATTTTTCTATTACAACAGCTTCTGCAACAGTTTCAGCTGGAAGATTATTGTTTTTATAGTTATAACTTAGACTCACAGACTTATTCGTTGGCCACTCCACATGAACACGAAGACTAAAAACATGTGCAATCACTGATATGGTGAAATTCTCCATAAGGAAACTAATATTCAGCATTTATTTAAGGAGTCTCCAGTGTCAATACTGTGTAACAGTCAGAGACAAAGCTGTAACTAAGTTCGGTTTTACAGTAACTAGATGAATTTGCAATGAATTTCAAGTGAGGAAAAAAAAGAAAAGAAAAAAAAAACAAAGAGACTGGTGAGAGAACATTTAGTACTATTCAAAGATGCAATAATTCACTACTTTATTCAACTAGCTCTCTTCATTGTTCAGCTTTTAACAGGAATGATGAAAAAATTGCTGTTGTTATAGTGATAAAATAATCTGCGCTTCTGCTGCCTGATTTTTTTTTCTTAAAGCTGGAGTAATTCTAAGTTTGCTGTGCCTAAATGAATTATTTAAGATTAAGCTCCATCAGAGTTAAATAGAAGGGAATGATGTATAATGTGTATGTATTATATTAGCAAAAGGTCCCTTTTTAAATACCTGGGCACTTGCTGTCACATCCTCTCTGGCTTGCCTGGTCATAGTCTTGAGTGCGTCTGTTTGAACTTTTTCACATGGGTCAATCAAGCCTGGACCATCTGACAGCAGAAGTAGTATACATTGAAAATATTTGTATGGGCCAAATTGTAACATTAGCTATGCATAATCCTGAGAGAATAATAATAATAATTATTATTATTAATTATTATCATCGGGCCTTTTATTTTATATGTGCACCTTGCAGTAAGATTCCACTAGCAATACACTCCAGAACTCTTCGCAAGGCTTTTCCTGGACTCAGAGGAGTCAATGCACTGCTGATGGCTTTCTCAATCAGCAACTCCATGGCCTTCAACAGTAAACACATGATCATTAAGAGAAATGGAGAATTTATTTCACACTGCAGATTAACTCAAAGGTGACTGATCAAAATTCAGATGGTGTAAATGCCAGGCTCTCACCCATTCTGGCATCTTGCCCCAGGTTGGCATGCGCTGACAGAGGTCTCTGAGTACACGGATGATGATCACACAGGACTGGAGACCATTTGCCCGAGCCTACTGAAGAAACATACTGAGAAATACTCCATTCATACAAAACAAATTATGCAGCTTCAGGTATAAAAACCTTCATCCCTAACTTGAAGTTTATCTTCTATATGCAATAGGTAAAGTAGGCCTACTATCTGGACAGAAAAAGGACATGTTTTCCAGAATATGGACATAGTGATGTATGCATGTTCATCACAGTAACAATTCCATGCTCCTCAATTTAATACAAGTTGACTGTTTTTGCCCAAAACCCCTGGAGCTTCCCTGATAAATGGGTGATTCTCACGAAATCTTGGTTTTAAAAATTTCAAAACATGAAAATTTTAAAAATGCTTAAATTAACTTTTTTTTCCCCAGACATTAGCAACAAAGTCTGGAGTGTTTGTGAACATTAATTTAAAAACTTTTACTTACTATTTAACACCTTTCTGAACATAATTTCCAAAATAAGTCCTAAAAAATCTCAATACCGCAACACTGTGAAAACACTGATAGAAAAGCAAATACATTTTCACTGTTTTAAAAATGGATTATTAAGTCATGCACAGTTACTTCATGTTCTGAAATAATATTTATTTTTAATTTAACAGTTTATTAAATGTTGGCTGATTTCTCTCATTACCGCAACACCGTCCACAATTTACAATCATTTTTATATTTTGAAGAAACCTGACATTTTTTCAAAATGACATGACAAACCTGAGAGAACATCATTTTAAGATTCTGCACATGCATTTAAAATCAAAGTACTATATTTCTATTAATTAAATTAACATCTAATAAACATGAGTTTCGGTAATGATATATAGGTTTCGGTAATGAGGTGTTTTTTAATTTTATGTATACATCATCATATAGTATAGACTTGATGCTTACTATGTGTGTGTGTGTGTGTGTGTGTGTGTTCGTTCTATACTGGGCCTGAAGTTGTGGGGTAGAGCTTAATTTTAGACTTTGAAATGAATCGAAAAGTAAAGTAAACAAGAAAATAAAAAAACAAAAATTACTAACAGAAGAACAAATAACTGTTTGTTATAATTTAGTAATTTAATTACATAATAAATAAAGTTATCATACATACATACATACATATTATATATATATATAAAAAGTCACATTAAGAATCACACGACCTACATGCCTTAGTGTGGCGGGAATTTCCCACAGTATGAACAGTACACTCAGTCCAGCACCAAAGTCCTGTTATAGTAGTGGCTAAAGTGTTTGTGTGTGTGTGTGTGTGTCATGTACATTTCCTAACATCGTAGGGTTTTTATTGCTAATTTCACCTGCTCACATCTCCAAACCTCTCTTCCTCTCTCTCGTACTCTTCCAGCAGTTCTGGGTTTCTGTATAATTTTTCCCTGAACTTTGTCACCCTGGCCTTTGCTAAAGCTTTTTTTTTTCTTCCCACAATTACTGATTGTCTACAATGAAACAAATCATAAAGCAAAATATCAGCTTTTAGGAAATTTGAAATTAATATTAATAAATTAATATTAAATTCATAAGAGATATTTAAAACTTCATGTTTCGGTAACGATAATGAAAAAGTCGTGTTAACATTCTGACAATAGAATATTTAACATTGAACTGGAAAGATATAAAAAGATGATCTTACCTGGTCACCATCTTGAAGTAACTGTCCCATGTGCTCCATCACTCAATCAAACTTTATTTACATTCTGTATGTGTGTTTAAACAGTCCTCAAAAAGTGTTGCGGAGGATGAGAACATCAGGCATGGACACAATTTTCCTACTTTTTTCATTATTATTATACATGAATATTCAGTAAAAAAAAAATTCTGTCATCTAGAACAATCTAGTAGAACATCCATTTATTTTTTTTCTAAATTTTTTTATGTTAATTTGTTTAAATTAAATCATAACACACATTCAGACACAGCCGGACGCGTTGCGGTAATGAGAATTTCAGCAGAAAATGCAGTAAAATAGAAAAATTATTCATTCTCATGTTGAAATTACACATTGTACAAGGTAGAGAACAGTATTGTCTTTATTCTGATGCTTTTTTATATTACTAAATTACACTTTTTTTTTTTATTTAAAATCATTAGTGCTGTGGTGTTTCAGTGGTTTTGTGAGAATCACCCAAATCCTTTTAAAGGTAATCTATTATGGATTATTTTGCATTTTAAACTCAGCTTAGTTTTGCTTTGGTTTTGGCAGGAAATAATAGAAGAAAGAATGAACATTTACCTGAAACCATTTTGTATGGCGAAGGGCAGCCAAATACTCAAGGCACTTTGTCCTGTTAAGAGCATCTACAGCATCTGCAGGCACTAGAAACAGACAAACAGGATCTATAACAACTGATCTCTTTCTATTCGAAGCATGAGAGAGATGAAGTATGAGATAAAAGAATTGCAGATTTTGTTGCTATATACAGAATCTGCAACCGCATTTACTACAGATGTAAATAAATATAAAATACCAAGAGAAAATGTGGCACATAACATTACAGGAATAGAGAGTTTCCACAGCTCCTGGTTCCTAGAAATTGTTGCAATGGAACACGTTATGTGAAGATTGACTAACTTGCGTAAAGATAGTCAAATGTTACAAACAAATGAAATGAAAAGTGATAAAACTCAATATAGCTATATAGTTCAAAATGGGCTTCATAATAATGTTTAAGACTAAATTTCTCCTTACTTTGGTGTCTGAGCTATCATTTAAACATACAACAAAAAAAGTCTCTTTTCCCAATAAAACACTGAGATCTGCACAGAACTCATAAACATGCAGTTTTTGCACATCGAATAGGTCTGTAACCTTAAACACTTGTCTTGCACATTACTTGTTTTTCATCCAATTCTTCATATTTATTCCTAAATCTCTGTATTTAGTATTTTTCTGATATATTTTCTTATATTGTTATATTCCGCTATATTTTGTTATTTGATATATTTTTGTTAAATTCTATATTTGATATATTTTTTTGTTATATTTTTGTACCCTAATTTGGGTATTTTAGTTAAATTCCCACACATTTTATACTTTTCTGGCCACAAGCTTCAGAATCTTGAAGGATGCATTCTATGTAGACACAAAATAAACTTCTTAAAAGACAATCATTTGAACACTAATAGACATTAGGAACCTGAAATGTCTTATATCCTATTAAATAAACTCACAGGTTTTTGTCAATTTAAATGGTGAATGTACTGAGTTCATTGATTTTGACTATTAGACGAGTATACAATTATCATTTTTTAACAACAGGAAAATTCTGGCTGAAAATTCTCTAAATAAATAAATAAATAAGGAAAATAAACATTAAAGCCCTATAATGAAGTGTCACATCTAACATTGACACTGATCAAATACGGTATTTAAATATGCTCTCCTCTACTGGACAGCATTCAGGACTATTCAAACACACTGAGCAGCAGATAAACAGAAAAACGGTCAGTCATGTGGACATTAAATTAGGAGTAGCAATGACATATACAGCTTGGAAATATTTCAAGAGAAATGACTAAAGTTGGTATTCACTAAATTTGCTATTTGGTAAATATGTTCGTTCTTGACTCCTATTCTTGTTTCCTTTCCTTGCGTGCTCCAAGGGACGAGCTATGTTGTGAGGAAAAGAAGCAAGGAGATGCAATTGAAGGTAATGAGAAATGTTTAGTTTAAATGGATGGTAAACAACATGTTTTCTTGGTATATACTCAACTGCTGACAAACTACCGTTTCCTTATACATAACTGCAGAAGTCTCCCTCCCCATCGTCTAAGTAAAACATCATCTCATCTGTGTCTGAGTCATGGTGATTTTAATGCACAGCACGTCATTACATAATGACACATGCAAAATTGCAGAAAGGTCAGAGATCCAGCTTTAGACTCAATCAGAGCAAAATTATATACTGAGGCTGGCCAATTCACTTTGTAACAGATGTAAATAGTGATACTGAAAATAATTGAGTTGGGACTGAACAATATCCCATCTCAGTTAGGCTTCAATTTGGTTTCTGTTTTTTTTTTTTTTAATGCAAAAGTAGACATACAGTGCAGTCGACTGGAAGCATGGGTTCTCTAACCTTTCTCAGGCAGCTTGTCACCTGCCTTTCCCTCCGTGGCAGGCCCAGGCTCAGGTTCCTCACGCATCACTGGTGAAGTCAGACAGACGGTCACCTGCATTTTTGGTTCCTTGCTGGAAATAATGATGATGTTGGCTTCCTCAGGCTGAGCCTGCACCACGTACTGATCTTCAGAAAAGGTCTGCCGGTTAAAAGGACACGCTGCATTACTCACTACAGAGGAGACAGCCGGGCACGAGATGGAAAATCCCAAATTATATCAGGGCTATAGCCCCTTAAGGAGAATTTATCAAAACGGAAAGTGACATGTTTCACAGTCAACAAACTTAATATGAGAATGGAAATGCCACTCATGTTATTTGTTTTCTGGTTTTTTTTTAGTGCTTTGGGATTACTGTATGTTAGAAATAACCCGGGCTCTCTCTGTAGGATTTAGGTGTCCAGGGAAACCAGGCAGTGGAACTAAAGATCAGTTATTAGCACTTCATATTTGTATTCATCACCATCTTTACATTTATAAATGAACCAAGATTTCTAAGTAAAAACTTTAATAGCAACAAACTCCTCAACCTGCAGAAAAAGGCACATTATATACCTAGAATTTGAACATTATATTTACACAGACACTTTGTATCTTAGGACTGTAAAAAACACAGGAGGTATATCATATATTTTTCAGGAAGTATATCAAAGACAGAGGTTTACAGAGACTCATGTCCTCCTTACATGGTGAATTTCTCAAGAAATGCAGAAGAAACAATCTGTGGCCATTCTTGCATAAATGGGACTTAAAAAAAAATGCCCACAAACAAGTAACATTGTTCATTGCTTCAGAAATATGCCATTTGCCATGAATAATCAAAACTTCCTAAAATAATTGTGGTACTTTACCATTATGCATGACGACATGAAAATAAAAGACGGAAATATGCCTTAATTGATGTATAAAAACACTGGCGAGCCTGATGTTATAGGAAAATAATAAATTACAGGGCACTGCTCCCCAAGATATTGTTACCACCAAGTTGATTATTTTCTAACAGTATGACCTGAGGTGTTTTATTCCTCATACAACACAACTGTTACACAATTTCTTCTTCATCTTATTATTACCAAAACAGTTTTAACAAGAAATTTTCATGGTTCTTACACATATTTTTGGAGAACAGATACAGGTCATATATATAATTTCTGTCTTTAACAGTGTGAGCTATGGCGTCAACAATATTCCACATAGATCTGCTTCCATTTAAACAGTTCTTATCATGTTCTAAAAATAAGACTCCCTTAGAGTGATACTGCTTGTTAAAACTGTTGCTTGTCTAGCAAAACATCTCACAGGAACGTGCTGCTTACTTACCATCAGTTGTTCAGGAAGCAGTTGAGCAATGCTGTTCAACAAGGAGAGTGTGGGTTTCTTGGTAGAAAGAAGGATGAGCTGAATGTTCCTGTCTCCATGCAGCAGCAGGCCTTTGGCCAGAATCCCCACCCTCATCACTCCATTCAGCACTCGGCTCTGAGGATCCAACCTGTTCCAGTGCCAAGGACAAACAAGTTTCCAGTCTCCACAAAACATATTCCAGACAAAACAGGTTACAAAAGAGACTAATTAAATAGTAATGATCAGTTTCAAGATCAGTTAAATCAGTTATTTTTAAATGTTATTCCATATAATTAAACAACTACATTGCTAGGTATAAGATGATTGTTCTAGTGCAGAGATGCTGGATTCCTAAATTCCTGCAGGTTTTATGTTAAAATAAAAAATTTTTAAGTGCAACAATAATAAAACTTTTCCCCAGTCTGTAAGTTAAGTAAAATATGATCTGCAAACGTGGTTAAAATTGAACTAGCACAGTGTTATGAGTAGGATTCTAGGTTCAATAAGCCTTTGGCTTTAACGTTCATAAACCATAATTCCTAACATAGTTTCTACCACATTTCTACCATCTATTGGTCAACTAACCAAATGCATACATGTTAACACACTTCTGTGATCCTGGATAAGCAGGGTAAATAACAACCACCAAATAAATGAATAAATCCACAGTGTGGTAACAACATTTTCTACTGGAACTACTCCCTTAGGGCTGAAATCCTTAGATAGACTTAGTGGAGCAACTAACTTCAAATCCACTGCTTCTTTGCCATCCTGCTCCACCAGCAAGTCGGACACCAGTTTTAGAGCTTTTTCCGAATGAGACACGATACGCTGCACTGCTTCCAGCTCATGATCCGCTGGGTAGATGCTGGCATGCTTGGCCATGATGTGGTGGTCATCTGGGGAATCTGGCCTGCGAACAGGCTGTAGGAACAAAAAACAAAACTGATTCCAGATTATCTTACTGTTTAATTATGATATGGGGTCTGTGACTAATCCAGAACCATTTCATGTCTTGTAAGAACTTTTGGAATGGAAAATGCTGCTGGTCTGGAAACAAGAACCAGTCACAGAATGAGATCTGGAGATCTTTTTTTGGGCTACACTAAGCATATTTGGGCTTGAGAGCAATAGATTCATAATCAGACAATAAATCAGAATTTCAGATATGTTAAAGAGCTTAGAACAGATGGCCTTAAAGCAAAAAAAAAAAAAAAAAATCATCGCTAGGTGTGTTAGCAGTGTGTTTTGGGTCACTGTTTTGAGTTTTTAGACTGGATCCATTTCTCTGTAATCTTGCAGATAGGTTGTTTCTGTAGACTTTTGAATTCATTCTGCTGTTACCATCATGAGTTATATCATCAATAAAAATGAGTTAGCCCAATCCAGAAGCAGCCATGCAAGCCCAAGAAATTACACTACCTCCACTATGCTGGATGTTATGTGGTATGTTTAAGATCATGATGCTTTCTTTCTCCATACTTTGGTCATTCCATCACTTTAGTACAGGTTAATCTTGGTTTCAGAACTTTTGTACTTTATTTCTTTGTTTCTGTGCGAATTCCTGTCTAAGCATTTCTCTGTTAAATTCTGATGTAACTGTGCTGACAACAAATGCAGTCCATAAACTGCCATGTCTGATGCCAAGCTCTTAAATTAGTGGAAGTGAATACTAGTTTCTTAAAACAGCACTAGTACCAGTGCCCTGCCAGTAAAATTCCTTTTAGTGAGAGAAAAGAAACTATATGTGAAAATATCCATAACTGGAATTCTATTCAGATACATGTACAACAGTGTACTTATGCAATACTAAGTCTTGTTTGCTGCCCAAATATATGTTTGTTCAGGTCTGTGGTTACCGACAAGATAAAAAGATCTTGAAAAAAAGTGTGCATCCATTTGCTTAATGTAGGTTTCTGGTGCAGTCCTTACTGCTATTTTAGAACAAGAATACAAAGCCAAAGGACACGAATTAGCAAGCATAAATATCTGATACAAAAAAATCTGATACAAAAAATCTATTACAAAAAAAACCTGGTTTTATTTCACATTTACTATTTCCTTAATATGACAGTTCTACAAAAACATAGAATTATATACAAGTAAATAACACAGAAGGTTCTACTAATTGTGAAAGCCCCCAGCCTTACATTCCCCCACCCACATCCTACAACAGACTACTACACATACTGCTTTTGCATACAGAAACATTACTGAATCCTAGATTTTATTTCACAATAGCACTCATCTGTTACATGTTTTGTCCACATTTTAAACTGAGATTTTAGCTAGCCTGTTAGCAAGCAAAAAGTGTAGGATTTAAATCATCATTTTGTGATGTTTAGAAGGACTTTCAAGTCACCACTTACATGAATCAAGTTCTTACAGAAGATAACGTTTGTTCTTACCAGTAGAGAAGGCACAGGCATCCTGGGGTGGTTTGCAAACAGTGGGGGCACTGGTCTGTGCCTCTGTTTCTCCCAATATAGATGATCCTCCTCGACTTTTCTCCAGAACATATCCTCCTCATATCTTCTACAAAATAATCAAAGAGTATAAAAATAATGCTTAACTGAATGCATTCACATGGTCTTGTTTTATAATTCTGAATCCAATACAGTGGATCAACTACAGACGACTTTATTTTTCCTGTTGTCACACTCCCATATTCAAACTTCACCAGCCGCATCAACCACTGGCTGACCTGATATAACTGATGAGGTCAGTTATCACCTCAATGCATTTTTTGGTTATTTTCATAGCTTTAACAGCTTTTAACAGACAAACTGAGGGAATAAAAATGAACTCATCTTCATACAGCTTTTTGTGCCCTCAACAAAAAAAATGATACATACCTGTATTTTTCCATCTGCCATATTCTGCTCTTAATAAAATAGTAAGTGGTTGCATGCTGTACTTATTTTAAATCCAGAGTGTAGAAAGTATACTCTATATACTTTATCATAAAAATACTTTACTAGTGTACACAACAAAATAATGTTTACAAATAATCAGATGGTCAAATACGGATTTAAACACAGATGCAATTTACATAAAATATTTACTTAGACATAGTGAGAAAGCACATAAATACTAATTAATAAAAGTACCTAGTTCCAATAAATGAATGAAGTCAGTCCAGTGTGAAATAAACAAATGAGAAATGGGCAGTCGGAACTCAAACTCCCACACAATATATTAAAGCGCCATTTAATCATTTTACTCAACACACAATGCCAAAGCCTTCTTCATGGTTCTGCACACTACAGAAAACTATGAAAGCGAAAACATTTTTTAAACACAGCTGTATATGCCGCAAACAAATAAGCCAGTGGCGTTTTTACCTTTACTAGTGGTAGAATTCAAACCTAGAAATCCCCCCCGTTTCGTGTTTTTTCTGTTTATAGACTACCACAACTTTCCACAACTACCTGCCCTTGAACACTCAGCCAACTGTTTCATAAAACATAAAATAATGGAACATTTGTCACAGTTTATATAAATAAAATCATAAGGTCATGTTTTTTAGTGAAGTGTTAGGTGGTATCAAAAATAACAATGAGTTATAGCTATGTTCTTAGTTCCCACTATGGTTTCACACATTTTCACACTTCTTGAGTTAGGTGTCAACCTCACATCAGAGGAAATGAATGCTTTCAATTATCTATACAAACAGATCTAAAGATGCAAAAAACCTTTGGCACCCTGCCAGTCATTTTGTTGCTTTTTGAAGTGAGAAACCTAAACAACTTCTGTTAACTATGTAAAAAGTACAAATTTTCAGCAAATATTAATGCATAGTAACTTTTTCTACTAAAAAACATATGAAACTTTTTTTCTAGTATGAACCTCACACGGGGTTCTTTCTTGAAATTAGAGGGGCCTTGCATGAATACATATTTTACATACGCCCATGCTTGTACGCCCACACCTCTGTGTTAAATTGAAGTGAAAGCCAACCTCATCTCCATGTGCCAGCGCTGCTCATCCTCAAGCTGTCTCTTCAGCACTCCTTTCTGATTCTGCTTCCTCAGTTTTTCTTCCAGAAGCTTCCTTGCACGGTTGCTCGGCTTGATCTCCACCAGCAAGTCTGGATTCACCTTTTTCTACAAAGGGTTAAAACAAGTAAATTAAATGTTGCATAACAAATTTGGAATTCGCAACGGTCTCCCTCTGGACTCACCCTAAATCATACAGGGGACATCACAGCAACGAAAAAACCTGTGGCAGTACAATCCACTACTGACTACTACAATCCTCCCCCTTCATGTTGTATGTCCAAATATACTTTTGTATAAAGATTACGTAAATCAAATTTGGTCAATAAAATGGTCAAGTTATACTGTTATACAGTGAAAACACAATACTTAGACTATGTTAGTATACTTTGAGAGATTTCAGAGATTTCCAGTTATATCTTTGTGTGAAGAGTAAGCAAAGAATCCTACCTTATACTGAAGCCGATGTCTTCTGCCCTTTAAGTGCATGTCTTTGGCATTGGGATCGTTGAAGCTGCACTCGCACAGCTTACAGTGGAAGCGAACTAGCTTTCCATCATCATTGTAAATCTGAGAGGAAACAAACATGAGGTTTAAACACCAATGGAAAAATAAAGATAATGTAAACATACAATATCTTTAGATAGATAGATAGATAGATAGATAGATAGATAGATAGATAGATAGATAGATAGATAGATAGATAGATAGATAGATAGATACTTTATTAATCCCAAAGGAAATTCACAGTTTCCAGCAGTATCCATAAACACAGGTAATAGAAAATATAGGAAGGAATATAACAAAAATACTAAAAAACCCAAAATAAGGTACAAAAATGTAACAAAAAAAAATCAAATAAAAGTATTACAAAATATAATACTATAACAAAATATAGCAGAAAAATACTAAATACAGAGATTTAGGAATAAATATGGAGAATGAGATGAGAAACAAGATAAGTAATGTGCAAAACAAGTGTTTGAGGTTACAGACCTAGTTGATGTGCAAAAACTGCGTATTTGAGTCCTGTACAAATCTCAGTTTATTGAGAGTTCTGTATAAACCGGAGTGTATTGTGTATTTTGTGCAGTGTGTGGTTTATTGTACAGTCCAGGACAGAGAGAAGAAGTGTCAGCACTGACTTCTCTCACCCCGTGTTGAATTAAAAAGTCGCATGGTATGGGGGAGGAACGATCTCCTCAGTCTGTCAGTGGAGCAGGGCAGTGACAGCAACCTGTCACTGAAGCTGCTTCTCTGTCTGGATATGATGTTGTACAGTGGATGCAGTGGATTGTCCATGATGGACAGGAGCCTGCTCAGCGCCCTCCTCTCTGCCACTGATGTCAGGGTTAGGGTTAACCTTTTGCATGTGGCAGAGCTCTGAGCTATACTGAAAGCCCGAGGTGTAGACTGTGAACAGGACAAGAGAGAGAACAGTCCCTTGTGGTGCCCCAGTACTGCTGACCACAGTGTCAGACCTGCATTTACATTTACATTTCCTCTAGGTATTCTGAAGTATATTTGCATATTGCATATTTGCAAAGGTTCTTGATATTTTAGGCCGCAAACAATTCAGCCTCACTCACCTAAGATACTTCAGTGATGCTATTTGTATATTCAATCCAATAAAATTTAAGTTGTATTAAAATGTAGATACACAAACTAAATGAGAATTACACTACTCACAAAAAGTTAAGGATATTCGGCTTTCGGGTGAAATTTCAGGATGCACCTAAAACGCACTATAACCTTTACAGGTGAATTTAATTTGACCTTTTCTACACTTTCGAATGCACATGTCCAACTGTTCAGTGTTTCAGTACTTTATGCATAAGTTGCTGTTCTCTAACAAGGTGCTTAACGGCAAAATTCACAACTGGTGTTTGATCCATGAATCGACCAATAAATTTTCTGGTTCAATTCGAATTGGCATTTAAACAGTCCTCTTCATCATGCTGTTCACATTTTGACATCATGAGACCAAGACGACACCCAACAATTGATCCTCGCCATTGCAAGGCTTCAAACAGGATGTTCTCAGAGGGAATTGGCCACTTAGCTTAGAGTGTCACAGTGTGTCATCAGCAGGTTGCGACACAGATACAGAGAGACTGGAAGAGTCACAGAAAGGCATAGAAGTGGACATCCTTTGGCCACATCCCACGTTGATGACCGCTTCATTGAGAATAGTGCCCTGCGGAACCGGATGATGAATGCCACTCAACTCCGGGCACATTTAAGGGAGGTGAGAGGCACCCAAGTGTCACGTCAGACCATTCGAAACCATTTACATCAACGTGGTCTGCGTGCTAGATGACCTGCATCGTCTTGAATGGGACGTTTACGCTGGACGAGGGACCAATGGGCCTCAGTGCTGTTCTCTGATGAAAGTCGATTCACAGTGAGCAGAAATGATGGCCGCCAACAATGTTGGAGACGTCAAGGAGGGAGCTATGCATCAGCCACTGTTCTCACCAGACGAGCCTTTGGTGGTGGTGGTGTTACAGTCTGGGCAGGTGTGTCTACTCAATACAGAACTGCCCTACATCTTGTGAATGCTACAGTGACAAGCCAATACTACCTGAATAACATCATTAATCCAGTCATTGTGCCCCTGCATGAACAACACAGGCCTAATTTCATCTTCATGGACGACAATGCTCCAGCTCATCGAGGTCGCATCATTAGGGAAAGGCTGCTGGAGGCTGGGGAACCTCAAATGGAGTGGCCTGCACTTGACCTGAATCCCATAGAAAACCTATGGGATCAGCTGAGTCGCCATGTAGAGGCTCGTAACCCTGCACCCCAGAACCTCAATGACCTGAGGGCCGCCCTTCAAGAAGAGTGAACAGCACGAGACATCGTTGTCAAGCTGTAATTGATGGTCAAGGGCACATGACAAATTATTGAGACATTGACATTTTTTGTTGTGGTATACCCACCACTGTTGTTGGCTTTTGTTTCAATAAATTGTTTGAGATGAGGAAATCACCATTGCATGTTTCTACTTAAATGCCCTACTTTCATGATATAATTATCACTGTAGCGTGAACTTTTTACATTTTCCATAAATTTCACCCAAAAGCCAAATATCCTTAACTTTTTGTGAGTAGTGTATATTAGCATCCAAATCACACATGACCTCAAATTCTACCTTTTTCCAAACTTTGGGCCATAACTCTGATCTCAGTGTGATCCTGGCATAGATGTGTAAAAAAAAAAGTCTGGCTTCAGTATAGGCTACAGTGAACAAGAAACTGTGGAGTTTAAAGGGATATAATCTTTTGGCCATAAGAATTCATTAATTGTTATGCTACACTACCCTCATAACTCTAGTACAAAACTAAAAATACAAAAGTTCAAACACCAAATAATCTACAAAAGTGAATGTGAACATATAAAAAGGGGCTGAAATGAACAAATATTTGATTTGATTATCTGGAATATATATTAAATGGTACTATAACATGGAACTTCTATCTCCTATGGTGTCTGCAATCAAATATCCTCTGATGAACTCACCTCCTCTACATAATCATAGCCAACAGGTTGTACATTTCCCTGAGCACAACCTCCAATTCCCTCATTTTCACACTGAAGGTCAGATTTCGGCACTGCCTGCTTCATCTCGTCAACCCTCACTGGGTCTGGTGCGGCAGCTTTGACTTCTATCCAGCAAGAAAACCACACGATTACATTAGCAGCAATGTTAACCATCTGATGCAGTATATACAGTACACGTCCATCAAATTGTGACAGCAATAAACAAAACAGTAAACAATTACCAACTTACCATCAACTATGGCTTTAGTGGGAGCATGTGTCTTCAGCGTCTCGATTATGGGAGACTTTAAGGTAGGGGGTTTCTGTGACCCTGCAGCGGAAGTAGGAGCTTTGGCTGGTTTTTCAGAGATTGTTGTCATCAAAACAGGGGCAGAGTTCACAAAAACAGGGTCACTAGATGGTATAGGTTTGCCAAGTTTTGTGTGCAGCTTCACCACCTAGTGACAAAATAGAGAGTGCCAAGGGATAAGTCTGTGTGTGTGAGAAATCATAATTCTTCTGAAACCAACCACTTTTAGAAAAGCTCACAAAATGTTCCTAGATACTCTTTACTGTAATTTTTTTATAGCAAACTTAATTCAACCCAGAAAAAGCCATTGAGCCAAGCAGGACTCAAATTTGAGGACAAACCTTCAAGTGCTTGGCTCCACGGATATGAGCTTTGTAGGCATCTGCACCAGTGCAGGAAACATCACAGAGCTCACAGCGCAGCTGAGTCTGAACATTATGTGGACCATTAGTGACCTGACTGCTACCTTTCTGCAACGCCTCCTTCTTTTTGTGCTTCTGACCCTCCAAGTGCTCATGGTAGGTCTGCGGGAGAGAAAAGGGAGCACTGGATGAGTACTTGTTTATTAATATTTCATCTGTTGGTTGTTATTTTAATATAGGCCATGGTTAGCCTTTATGTAGTGCTGAGTATACATGTGTAATGTTCCTACTTCTTATTATATGGACATGGAGGATATGGAGCTGTATTGTCATAAATGACATGGTTTAACTGATCACATAATAAAGTTTTATCATTAACATTCAACAAATTTTAAACAGCAATAATATTCTTAGACATCTTAAATAACAATTTTTTTTTATTTAAAACCCTTTAAATTTCAATCCAAATCTAATATCTAGGGATGCAACTACTGAATACTAAGGATCAACATCAGCCTGTTATTGGCCTGAATAGCTGGAAACCTCCATCACACCTGTAGGGTTTTATATTTGCCAAATTGCACAAAACAGGCTCTGTTACCAAAAGACCTCTGCATTAGATCCATTACAGGCATCAGCAAGTAGCATCTCACCATTTGTGAATTGTATGTATAAAGCCTCAGACAGACTTTAACATACCTGTAGACCAGCACAGCTTATCTTGCAGATATCGCAATAGTGAAGCTGAGGCTGTTTGGGAGGGCCTTTAGGCTTTTGGACTTTATTCTGATGAAACGTGGGTTTTCTGTAAGTACTGCAAGCAGAACTAGTGACCTTTGAACTGTGCCTTGAGCTACTCCAAGACAAACTGGCGAGTTGCTTTGTAGGTGTCTGAGCTTGCTGTTGGGCAAGCTGGGGTTGATGGGAAGAACCCTGAGGCGGATGTGAAGGACTTTGTGGATGATGGGAAGGACCCTGGGGCTGGCTATGGCACTGAGGGCTAGGATGCTGGGTTGCTTGATAATATGTTGGAGTGGAGATGTAGCTGCGGGGCTCATAACTTGTATAGCTGTGACCTGAAGAAAAAGACAGAAGCTAAGTAAATAAAACTTTTGACAGCTGAGGTCAGAAAACTTCCATTTCCATACAGTATGTTACCGTTATGACTAGATACGACTGCTTACTATAATTTACTGTGGAAGTTATCTGAAGCTAGCATTTTGTACTCTCAAAACCAAATGGCACCAGGTTAAGAATAGCTTAAGAAGCCTAAAATCTAAAGGAACTTGAAAGTGTTAATTTCATTGACCATTTAAGCTTGCATTATTAATTGCGCATCCATTCTTCCTGTGCATTTTTGCAGTGTGGCCACTATATACACTGCTTTCATTGCTAAATCTGGTTGGGTGTTCAAGCCCCAACATTGCCAAAATGCCACTGTCTGGCCCTTGAATAAAGCCCATAATTCAGTGATCTCCAGGGGCGTTGTATCATGGCTGACCCTGTGCTCTGGCAACAACTTCCCAACAAACTGGAATATGCAGAGGTAAGAATTTTCATGTGCTGTAACGTATGCATGTAAAACAATGACCACTTTCACTACATATTAAAGTCTAGAACCCATTTTTTGAGAAATTTTAAAGAAAATGCAATCTAACATATTGGAACACAGGCCAAACTTTAATCTAGTCTTATTAATTATTCCTCAGATAATGACAACAGTTCAGTGGGACAGTGAGTTGTAAGAAGGAAACCCCAACTCACCACTGTATGAAGTGGCAGCTGCTGAATTATAGGAGGAGCTCGGGGTAAAGGTGGAGATGGAGTTGGGAGGCTGTTGTACGTTGGTGGATGCAGGATAAACACTGTAGCTGGTTGACACTGAGCTAGTAGGAGGCTGGGTTTTGAGCACTGTGGCCTGTCTTTGAGGTGGAGACTGACTGTACACTGCACTTACAGGCCTATAATCACTTTTCACACCTGAAGGAACAACAGCAATCTTCATTATTTAACAACAGAAGAGCTGAAATATAATACTGAAAAATGTTTCCTAAACACCAGATACCTTACTAGCAGCAAATATATACATACATATACATATACACATACAATGACTATGACGTATGCATGGGAACAAATAAATATAATAATATAATTGTTTTCCATAAGAGCACACATGAAAAACCCATTTTTATCCATTTCCATTTCAAAAACAAATATATCTATATTGTTGCACAGCGGCCCATCATCAACAACCATCAATCCTCTGTATTAATTTCATGTTATGTATGAGATGTAATCCAAGTTAATCATTTTATTAGGCTAAGTGATTATTAGAAAATCCTTTTTAAGTTGTTCTAGAACAGTCCATCTTGTGGGAGATGCTCAAGGGAGCATTGGGTGAAATCTCATCAGATTACCTTGAAAAACTGACAGCTAGAAAGCCAAACGTCTGCCACACTGTAAATACTGCAAAAGGAGGCTTTTTTGATTCATCAATTCAATTAGAATAATTATTTGTAACTCTGACAGTGATTACATGTCCTGTTTGTTTGCTATATTTCCTATTCAAACTCATTTCATTTGTGTTGTCATGGAAAACAAGGAAATTTTCAAGTTCAAGAAGTAAGTAAAGAAAAAAGACAATCCATCATAACTTTGACACTGTTGACTTCAATATTAGTCAGTCAATACTGAGGGCATACTGAACCAGCCTGGCTACCACAGCATGTTGCATATGATTTGCACTTAGTGGGGCCATCATTTGTTTTCCAGCAGGACAATAATCCTGCACTGGTGCCAGACAACCCAAAACACACCTCTAGGTAATGTAAGAGCTATGTGTCCAATGAGGAGAGTGATTGAGTGCTGCATCAGATGACCTGGCCTCCACAATCACCTGATCTAAATCCAGTTGAGATGATTTAGGATGAGTTGGACCAGAGAGTGAAGGAAAAGCAACCAACAAGTACTCAAACACCTCTGAGAACTCCTCAAGATTGTTGGAAAACCCATTCCACATGAGGCTGACAGAGAATGCCAAGACTGTGCAAAGATGTCATCAAAGCTAAAGGTGGCTACTTTGAAGACTCAAAAATGATAAATAACTGGGTTATTTAAACATGCTTTTATTGACTACATCATTCCATATTTGTTTTGTTCTAACTTCAATGTCTTCATCATTAATATACAATGTTAACAATAAAAATAAAGAAAGAACATTGAATTAGGTCCAAATGTTTCTTTAGACTGGTAGTGTGTATGTGCACTCTTGCTTATGTGATATTGTTTAATTCTACTGTATAACAAAATTATAGATCTCAGAGATATATAGATATATAAATATGACCACATAAAAAAAGAGGTCACCTGTCTGAAAGAAGGCCTCCAATGGACTGTGCTGAGTAGCTGTGTTGCTTGTCTGATAGTACTGTTTATCATAGCTGTTGACTAACGATGGCTGTCCATAGCTGCAGTTCCCCTGAAGGAAGACAAATTTGTCACAAATAAGATGCACCTATTGTGTCTAATCAACAACTTGTATCCACAGAATAAAATGTATATACTCATTTTTTTTAATTTTTTTTTTTACACTCTGAGATGTACAAGTGTATATCCTCTGTTGTTCCATAAGCTATTAAAAATAAGACTGACCCCTTCAAAGATCTGATAGGTCTCGGAGGCACTGCTTTGTTGAGGTGCCGCTTCTCGCTGTGCAAAGGTGTAATTCGAAGCTGCATGTGCCTGGTATGGTTGGTAGGTTTGAGTTGCTGCTGGCTGGGGATTGTGTGCTGTGGCTGGAGAGAACGAGGCTGTGTGAGCTACTGCATATGCAGGCTGGACACTGTAGCTGCTAGTGGTCTGGTGTGAGTATGTAGGGGGTGGCTGAATGCTGAAAGCAGGCAACACAGACAATTAATATCAAAAAAAGCAAGACCATGTACAAATAAAGCATGTTAAACTAATAGGTTATGGATGACATCAACCTAGACCAGTCGTGTTTAAGATTGGATGATCAATATGTGGAAAGTGTTCGCTGTAGAATTTTGGTGATTGTTCTGATTGACACCTGAGCATCACTATATATGATTTTTGAACATGCCATTTCAGATTTAGTCCCCCTTTGCTGTTGTTTGTTCTTTTAGCCACAAAAGTATTAGTGAGATCGGGCACTGATGTCAGGTGAGGAGGCCTGGGGTACAGTCAGCATTCTTGTTCAGCCAAATGTTGTTTGGTGGGGTTGAAGTCAGTGTTCTGTGCAGGTCACTCATGCTTCCCACTCCAACCTTACCAAACCATGTCTTTATATAGCTTGCATTGTGCAAAGGTGAAAGTGAAAACACAAGCACAACTGCTCTTTCTGTGAGAATAGTTTAACATGATCTGATGTTTAGCAAGAATTACACAGGTAGCAATTCTCTGGTATGGTTGCAGTGCATTCTCATTTGAGAAAAAACACAAACACACTTGAGTTTAGTGGACAAAAACCACAGACACTTTCCTACACAGTTTAAGTGGTCTGATCACATGCTTCACCACCTTGAGAACTACAAGTAAACCAGCTCATAAAAATACATAAAATTACATAAAATAATCAGTTTCTTATGTTTTTTTTCTTACAGGTGCATGTTTTGGTGAGATGAACAGTTTTGTTTCATTTTTTGTGAACTGCTGACAATATTTCTCCTAAATTCAAAATATAACTATTGTTATTTAGTGTGTATATATAAAGGAAATGACAACACATCAAAATAACCCAAGATCATGCAGTATTTGCAGAGCTTTAATAACTCATAAAACAAAATGCAAATAATTTGTAAACAAATTGTGTTAATGCTTTGGCTAAATAACATTAAGAAATCAGTATTTGGTGGAATAACCCCGATTTGCATGCGTTTTGGCTCCATGCTCTCCACCAGTTTTTCACATTGCTGTTGGGGAACTTTATATCTTTTTTTTTTTTTTGGAAAAAAGCAAACAGCTCAGCTTTGCTTGATAGTTTGTGACCATCCATCTTCCTCTTGATGACATTCCAGAGGTTTTCAATAGGGTTCAAATCTGGAGATTGGGCAGTGGTCTCTTATTTTTTTCCAGAGCTGTGTATATATTTATTATATATATATACACAGTATCTCACAAAAGTGAGTACACCCCTCACATTTTTGTAAATATTTTATTATATCTTTTCATGTGACAACACCGAAGAAATGACACTCTGCTACAATGTAAGGAAGTGAGTGTACAGCCTGTATAACAGTATAAATTTGCTGTCCCCTCAAAATAACCCCACACACAGCCATTAATGTCTAAACCGTTGGTATTCTGTCTCTCACTGTTCAGATAAACCTACCATTAAAATTACAGACTGATCATTTCTTTGTCAGTGGGCAAACATACAAAATCAGCAGGGGATCAAATAATAATAATAATAATAATAATAATAATAATAAGTTCCACCACACCACACACACTCCTCCATGTCTTTATGAACCTTGTTTTGTGCACTGGGCCTTCCCCAAACTGTTCCCACAAAGTTGGGAGCATGAAATTTCCAAAATGTTTTGGTATGCTGAAGCATTAAGAGTTCCTTTCACTGGAATTCAATGATTTGGAGGAGTGTTAGTTCCATTTGTCACCTTAAGGGAAGGTTCTTCTGACTGATCTCATCCTATGATGATTCCTACACCGTGAGGGCTCACTGAAGGGTTTGATGAAGATATAAATCATATGCTTCACTGTCAGCTGATCTCAAACAGGTTGAACATCTATGAGAGATTTCGGAGTGACACCCTCCACCATGAGAATCAAATCATTAACTGGGGGAATATATTTTAAAGACCAGTGAAGAAGAAACAGTCATCTTTCCAATATGCTTCTAGAGACTTGATGAATTGGATAAATGGCTGTTAAATCTCTTAACTCAGCCTTAACACCTATAGAGTAAAGGGTAAAATTAACAGTTATTTGTTTGGGCAAATTTGTGAATCGTCTTCGGCTTTGTTTGATTGTTATTAATTTCAAGATACAACATCCTGAGAAGACAAAATGAAAAACACTGAGATCAGCTTAGTCTATTTACATCTGTGGTCAAGAGCAGGCTACTTAACCCTACTGACTTTCCGGGCTAGTTTTGCTAGCTAGCTTAGCAAAAGAACTTTGCTAACTGGTCTGCCACTACTCGCCAGTACATTAAAAAATTTTTGCTCAGTTTTTTTTTAGCTGTGCAATAAACACACCGCTTACTCTAGAATAAAATGCAAATCGCCCCTATTACCTGTACTGCGGTGTAGCGGCTCCTTGTGCATATCCATAATAATTACTAGCAGCCATTTTAATTCGGAGCTAATACCTTTCCCACCAGTTTTCCGACAAATCCCACCTTATATGATAGGATTGGCTAGTCGGTCTAACAAAGCAGTCTGTTGATTGGATGATGGCGACATCGTTCACCAGAACAACATCCACACTCTTCAACACGGGTTGAAGTTTCATACTCTGATCAATTCATTTAAAGCAATTAATATAATTTATATTATATAATTAATTAGACCATTTTTAAGCACAAAAAAAGTCTCGTTGCCCACTATGTTACTTTACTTTTGTGAGAGTTCGACAATTTAGATACTTGCACGAGGGACTCGTTTATGAATGAAATGATTCATTGATTCAAATACAGATCAAACACAGGCGTGTAAAGTAAGGCGTACATGAACCGATTCACTGACACACATAAAAGCCACTGTTGCAAATAACTTTAATAAATAAATATACTGAAAACTGTTGAAACTGTTGAATGAATATTTTATGTATCTCTGATTTGTATATGTGCGTTTCACTTGAGAGCATGGTGACATTTTTGTTGGTGTATTGCACATTGTAGCACTTAGAAAAATGAGCTTTATTTATTTACAAAATAACCTAATTATGTACTTGCTTTTACTATTCGTTGTCATATCTGATTTGTTAAAACATGCAAAACATAAAATGAATACATTTGGTCAGTAATTCATCATAGAAATATTATCATTTTATAGTTTATATATTAAATGAATAATACAATCATTTCGGGAAACTAAAGCAGCAGGACTGAAAAATCTTATATAATATTATATAATAGACATTTCTTGTAGTTGTGCACCCTCTAGGCCTTGAAAGGTGGAAGTGTCTGATTTTATTTTTATCAGATTTCCAGGCTGTCTTTGTAGAAAGTTTCAGTGCTTTCCAGTACTTCACATCAAGAGAACAGCTATAAACTTCTCTAAGAGAAGCTGCAGTTTAGACAGTATAAGGATAAGAATTATATATTGACCAAAATTATGAGCATTATACTTTTAAAAAGACAAGAAAAGCAGATAATATTGCTATGAGAGCGTATTCAACTGCAGGAGAATTAACCACATGAAATATTTTAGAAAAAATCGGATTTTTACCCTGGGTCTAAAAACAGAAGAGACTTTTGTGTCCAGGAGGGACACATGTAGCTGCACCTGCATTCAGTGCTGGGTTTAACACACTGTCCACAACCTAGTGTGTACGTGAGTACAGCTCATTCTGCTCTGTTCTCATTTCTATTTAGCTGTAAAACTGTGTAAAAGTCCTTCTCTATTGAAAATTTGTCTAGGGTACTTTATTTTATATATTTTGCAATGATGTGTTTGCATTCATTTTAAAGCAGCAATTTCCCTACAAAATGAAACATTGCATAGAATGTTTTTAGGTAATGGACCATATTATGTGATAAATCAATGCTTCTGACAAAAACATCATTAATGCTGTTTGGGATTTTAGAAGCAGAGCCAGACGGATTGTAAAAAGTTCATTTTTGTCTCAAAGCCCAATCCTCTGAAAGGTTTAGCCTTTTTTTGTACAGCAACAAATAACTGATGGAATGTGTACTAAAGCCACATTTCAGGATAATGTATTTTATAATAAAAATGACAGTAGAGAGCAGAATAAACTCAATATATCTAATAAATAGACGAGTTGTTACACAACTAACTAGTTCAGACTACATATACAGAGGAAAATCAGAAATTCAGTCATTCAGTGAGATGATTTACATGCAACTCTGCAGTAGAACATAACACTTTTATAGTTTATTCCAACTGTATTTGCTTGAAAAGATGTGTGCAGTGTTGGTGTGCATCTTGGGTTTTGGCTTATTGATCTAACTCATTATTCAGAAACGTTTTATTAAAGTACATGCTTTGTTATTCATTATTTAATCACATGATTACTTTTATTATTGTCACCCTTTGTAAAATGAGCAAAAATGGTGGTATTAAATAAAGTTTCACTCAATCAATAGGTGAAAATATTACTTATAACTTAAAACCTTTTGTCTGAGAAATAAAGAGGGATGCACAAACTACAAAAGGAGTGGTCCAAGATCCCTCATATTTTAAAGGAAGAGAAAATACATGAATAAAACTATGTAATGCTAAATATCACTTAGGTGTTATTCTTTTTACATATTCATTTTTGCACATTTTTATAAGGGGTGTGTCAATTTTTCTGGAGACCAGTGCAATTAAGCTAGTGATTAGGTCTAAGCTAGTGATTAGGTATTATAACTAATATATCTAGGAATTTTCTGTGTTACTCTACAGGTTTTCACTCCATAACCCCAGGAGCATGTTCACACCAGATCTGCTGCCACTTTTGGACCACGTAGAAGGGAGAGACGAGTGGCAGGACGACGACTTCCCCAGGTGTGGAGAGATTTAAAATAGTGTAATGTAGAGCAGAAAGTGTAGGTTAAATTCATAATATGAGAACAAATTTATATCAAGATTTACATTACAAACACTGTCTGCTTTCATCTTAGCATTTTTAACTTTTTAAAACCATATTAATGCAGAGGAGGTGTGAGAATATTTTTATGAGGGAAACCACAAAATATTTGAAAAGTGAGATTGTTAGAGGCTTACAATTAACCTTCATTAGTTAATCAATATGTTCTGATTTTCATCTCTTTGAAAAGTGGCATCATTAATTCATAAAGGCCGATGAGGGAGCAACTATTTAAAGGTATTAACAGGAATGAACTTGTTTCCCAGACAGTCCACAGCATTAAGTGTAATTATAAATCTATATAGATTATGACATGTTAGATAATAACACATATTTGTAATAATGAAAGTGAATGATGTAATGCTTGTTATGATTAAATTGCTGTGGTATAGGAGGAATAAAAAACATTTTGAGATGTCGTGTAACAATACTTCACAGTGTAGCAATAAGGTCTGGATGCATAACACCACCACACTGTTGATTTGTTTACTATAACAGCGACCTCCTTTTATTTTATTCCTTACTTAGTATGTACTACACTATATAGTATAAAATTTATAATAGTATGCAAAATTGTAGGTAATCTATGAAAGGTGGTAAAGGATGTTCCTTGGCAAGGTTTTTAAAACAATTTATATGCATTAATGCATTGTTTAATATTTTTTTAGCAGTACTGTAAGAGTAGATATGTTGCTTAATTCCTTGTTATAGTAGACTTTCATGCTAATTAAACCATTATGGCTTCACTTTGGAATGGATTTGAGTGATTTTCTGATATTATATACACCGATCAGGCATAACATTATGACTGCCTGTCTAATATTGTGTTGGTCCCCCTCTTGGTGCCAAAACAGCCCTGACCCATCATGCACTGTGTATTCTGACACCTTTCTATCAGAACCAGCATTAACTTCAGCAATTTGAGCAACAATAGCTTGTCTGTTGGATCGGACCACATGGGCTAGCCTTTACTCCCCACGTGCATCATTGAGCCTTAGCCACCAATGACTCTGTCACCGGTTCACCACTGTTCCTTCCCTGGACCACTTTTGATAGCTACTGACCACTGCAGACCGGGAACACCCCACAAGAGCTGCAGTTTTGGAGATGCTCTGATCCAGTCGTTTAGCCATCACAATTTGGCCCTTGTCAAACTCGCTCAAATCCTTACGATTGTCCATTTTTCCTGCTTCTAACACATCAACTTTGAGGACAAAATGTTCACTTGCTGCCTAATATATCCCACCCACTAACAGGAGCCATGATGAGGAAATAATCAGTGTTATTCACTTCTCCTGTCACTGCTCATAATGTTATGCCTGATCAGTGTATATATAAAAGCAATGCTGGATTATTTTATTTAAGGCTTATATCAGAACTTTTTCTGAAATATTTTATGAATAGTCAAAAAAGTGAAATGGTTTGTGAAGGTGAAATATCCATCTAGACATATTGGTGCTGGAATTTCCCCCTCACTGACTTGGCATTAACATGATCATGGGCAGTGAATCTCTGATCCTGGGTCAGCAGCAGTGTGATTTCTGTGTGTCATCACACGGCGCCTCTGTGCGTGAAGAAAGAGGGAGCAGGTGCAGCTTTCTCCTTAAATGGTAATGAGCCACGTCATGTGACGCAGACTTGAGCCAACAACACAGCATCACCAGGAAAATGGAGGCAGGGCACGCATAGAGAAACACACACAAACACAGACACACAGTTTCAGCATCACTGGATAGAAATGATGCTCTAAACATTAGAGAAAATTGAAAAGATGATATTTTGCGAAATCAGAGAGTAGATTGCGAATTGACAAAGAATCTGCAAAATCTTTATTGCCAAGACACGAAGGTAAGTGATGGAGCAGCTTTGATTTTCTATATTTGGCTTGTGTTTATGGCCTGCAGTTAAATCAAGCTGAAGTTGTGTGTTTGATTTCAGGACTGTTTATCTCTTCAATGCAGATTTATTTTAAATAATGTGTTGATAGAGTGACGATGATTTCAACTCCAGTGACATTGAGAAAGGCTGTCAAAACAAAACTCATATCTGGTGTGTAATATATAATAATCAATATATAAAATATATAAACATTGATCTCTTTCTTACTCTGCATCCTAAAGAAATATATGTGTGATATTAAAGTTGGGATCATACTGCTTTTTTTGTTAACATAAGGAGCCTGATCGCAGTTCACTATCTCTCTCTGTCCTCTCCATCTCTATTCACTGAATAGTATGTGTGTGGGAGGTGTGTGTGTGTTTGTGTGTGTGTTGGGGGATGTTGACACCCTGTGCAAGTTAAGCAGCACTTTATTAGTGCTGATGCAGCTGCAGGCCCCACACCAGTGAACCCTTCACAGCATTATGAGATGCTTACCCTCTCTTGCTTTTGGGTTCATTATCATATCACTGTCTCTGCTCCGTTCAACACAAAACCCATTCAGAGCAAAGATGGGATAGTTTGATAAATTATTCAGCCATCTCTCCTTTTTAGCCTCTTTAGTCTATCTAAATGTGATGGTGAAGACTGTAGAGATCTAACTGTGTCTGCAATGTTGTCTGTGTGTTTGTAAGGCCACTTCCAGAGGAGGGAGTTATGGATTCTTCCTGCACACTTGGTGATGAGAGAACATGTAAGTGCACATACTATATGCATGCTTGATCCATCAAGAGTATGAACATGAAGCACTGAGTTTTATTGACTTCTTCATGAATATTTAACCCTTCCATCTTTCTCTGCACTTTTTGTCATCCAGCTCCTCCCAGCTCACTTCACATCAGTGGAGCTGGTGGAGGTTCAGGTCACCGCAAACGCCGCACACTTGTAGCCCCAGATATGAACTTGTCCTTGGATCAAAGTGAAGGGTCTTTGCTTTCTGATGATTTCTTGGATACACCTGATGATCTGGACATTAATGTTGATGACATTGAAACTCCTGATGAGACAGACTCCTTGGAGTTCCCAGCCAATGGCAATGACCTGGAATGGGAAGGTAAGGTTTGTTGTTTCTCTCTGAACTTGTTCTTGGTATAAATAAATGAATAAAAAAAATTAAAAGCTTGATTTATAAAGAAATTATTTATATTTTTTGTGTGAAGATGATACACCAGCGGCCTCAGCCAACTCGGGGCCTGTAGAAGGGGCTGAAGATGATGGGGAAGTTGGAAATGGTCGCTTGTGGAGAACTGTTATCATCGGCGAGCAGGAGCACCGTATAGACATGCAGCTCATTCGGCCATACGTGCGTGTCATATCTCATGGAGGTGAGCCCTTGTGTGAATCTATTTCTCAGGTCTAATACATGTATTGTTATTGTTCACCATGTCACTGCCTTCTTTTCTTCTGCTCTGGTTCCATAGGTTACTACGGCGATGGTCTGAATGCCATCATCGTGTTTTCGGCATGCTATTTGCCTGACAGCAGCTGTGCAGATTACCATTATATCATGGAAAACCTTTTCCTGTGAGTAGCCGATTATGATATTTTATGTACAAAGAAGTATTGAATACTGTGTGTTTACTAGGATATATTTTGCATCTATAATAACAGAGATGGTAGTGCTGGCTGTAAGACATGTGACGTGATTATATTAATGCACTCATTACAATAGATTGTATTTCTATATTTAATAAAAATTAAAAATAAAATAAAAAAATACATCCATATATTATCCATTATGGATGGATAATTAACAAGGACTTGTTGATCTATGGTTTTGTTCACACATGTAATCTACGTAGTCTCCAGCCCTCTCTGAACATGTTAAATAAATGTCTCTTTACAGAATACATAACCATATCAACAATAATAATATAAAAATATATAATATTTTTAGATTAACACTGTACAGTAAGTATGGTTTCTACCATGGGGAAGTCTTCAGGATGTTGCCTTTTGCCACAACTTAGACTGTAATAAGAGATAGACCCAGACAAGCAGGTGAGGTAAAGACTCTTTTTAGCTTCTATAAGTATATATCAGGAACTTGTTTTGAAGACATCACAAAATCTCACTTGTTCTCTAATAAGCAAAACAGTGTATCATTAGCTAATTGCTAAGGTTGTTGTGTCATTTGGGACATACTAGGATGTGGTAGCTTAGTGGTTAAAGCATTGGACTACTGATTGGAATGTTGTAAGTTTGAATCCCAAGTCCACCAAACTGCCACTACTTGGCCCCTGAGCCAACTCTGAGTTAACTCTCAATTGCTCACTTGTATAAAATGAGATAAACTGTAATTCGCTCTGGATAAAGGTGTCTACCAAATGCCAGAATTGTAAAAGTAATCATATTTGGGGTGGAAACAGTACTTCCGATTTGCCCCAGCCTGAACCATGCCACTCTCTACACTTAATAATTACCTGATAACATGAATTACATAGCAAATGTTTCTCGGGGGTTGATTGTGGATGTTGAGATGAGATTGCTTAGTGACTCTTTATTTTTCAAAGTAATTTAATGCCCCCCCCCAACAAATTCTGGTTTACATTTGAGTGTAGGTATGTAGTGAGCAGCCTGGAGATGCTGGTGGCTGAGGACTACATGATAATTTATATGAATGGAGGAACACCGCGCAGCAAGATGCCTGGTATCAGCTGGTTGAAAAAGTGCTATCAGATGATTGACAGAAGGTAAAAACACCTAAAGCTGCTGGTTCATTCTCAGGCTGTGTGATAATCGCTAATATGACTGTCACAATTACTCAAATTGAGATTGTAATTATATTTTAATTATTCATCAAAACCTTTAGGAGCAAAATTAGTTCAAGTAACTTTTTTTTAGTTGTTTTTTGTTTATTAATAGAAGGCAGGTTTTTCACCATGCACATATTCTTTTGTATACATATTTGTAAGATGGATGGACGGTTGGACAGTCACAGTCCACACCTATCACAGTACACACTTGGAAAAAGGATCTTCAGTTTGTCCTTCAAAAAAGAAACCTGATTACTGATCCTAACCCTACAACATTGTGTATTCATTTCAGATACAATTGCAAGCAAAACCTCTTTAGAAATCTAAGAGACATTATCTATACAAAGATCTTTCAAGCTCTTTTTTGCAACCAGTGATGTGGTCAGAAAGAAAATGCTAACTGCAAGTTTTATTTGTGCAGCACTTGATGTTAAGACAACACTCTAACAATAGTGATATCATCTTTAAAGCATTTAAATATTTTTTAATAGACTTAGGAAGAATCTCAAGTCTTTGATCATTGCACATCCATCCTGGTTCATACGCACAGTCTTGGCCATCTCCAGACCCTTCATCAGGTAGGAGCAAATTCGTCATCTTCATTCTTAACTGACCCAGGTTATATTAATACAGCCAGGCTAGAAATATCTTGTTTAACAGGATACATAGACTGTTATGATATTTTGAATAACTAATAATAGGAATAATGCAAAAGAAAATTGAATAGAAATTAGTCAGAAATGAATCTATTTTTAAGCAATAACATTTACACAATGTTTGATTTACCTAAAATATGAGGCAAAAATGTTTGACACTGTCTGACATTCACTTCTCGATTTTTATTTTTAAGTTATAATAGTAAAGTAGCTAAGTGTAAAGTGTATGGTTTCAACTATGTCAAGTGTTTAGTCTATGTCTTTCTGCAGTGTGAAGTTTATGAACAAAATCCGCTACGTGCACAGCTTAGAGGAACTGGAACAGATTGTCCCCATGGAGCATATCCACATCCCTGAGTGTGTCATACAGTAAGTGTTCTACATCACACAGTGATCATTTCATCCTCTGAGCTAATATGACTAAATTAAAGGAAAACTCCACCCTAAAACACATTTAAAAACACAGCGGGCATTTTTGATAGTTCTCTTGGTTGTAAGCACAGTTGCAACTTCTTTTTGAAACTTCTTTTAGAAGCAGTTTAATAACATTGTGGGTAATGTAGAACGCCATTAACCAAAGTGAAAATAGACCAAGTTAAATTAGTCCCTGACACCACTGAAGATTACATGTTAATTAATGCTGATGAAGACTAATATATCATTCAGGGTGGATTTTCCTTTTAATAGCACTAATGTGCTGAGGTTTATGATTTAAGATGCCTTTGTACATTTTTCTGTCTTTTTGTTGCAGGTATGATGAAGAAAGAATTAAAGCACGAAAAGAACGGTAAACATTCTGAGTTAAATTGAATTGAAATGTATTCGGATGTGGGTTTGAACTGCACAGAATGCTACAAACACATTTACCCATAATGTCTGTGTATATTTAGAATGGAAGAAGAGGGGGAACATCAGCCGCAAGAAAAACAAGAGTCAGCTGATACAGACGGGTATGTAGTTAATCTCAGCCACTGTTGCGTCATCTTATTACTATTTTATTAATCTTTAATCATTATTTATGCTAAAGACTAAGGCAAGATATTGCAATGTTGCACCAAATACCTGTCATGTGTATTAACGATTATTAAAAGGCTGATCTCAGATCATTTAATATAGGGCAGGTGCACAAGAAGTAATAACCAGTTAAGCCTATGAATAAAGACTATGAATAAAAGTAGTGTCTTGCCTAATCTAATCTAACAGGGATAAAAAATCAGATTACATTTATGTGGAAAGCCAAGTAATTCAATAAAGCTTACAAACATTTTCTTGCAACTGTATATCTAGATTGTTAAAGAAGTGCTAAAGGAGTTGCTCCCCAGCTCTAAATCTCTAAATCCTAAACCTGAAAAGCACAATTTAACCCTAGTTTATGCTTACTATAAATATACAAATAAGTCCATTGCTTTACTCTGTAACAAAATATAGGCAATCTCAACTGGCAGTATAATTATAACATATGTATTTAGAGCATGGTCACAAATCACTATATCTGTTGACTGCAGAAAAAGTCTCACAACTAACCCCTAAGTTCTTTTGTCTTTCTTAGACCATCAGCAACAACCACAACAAAAGTAGAAGAACCAGTCCTGTGAGATAAGGCATTTCCATAAAGGTCACTCTTACCTGCTGATCTAAGTCCAGCTTCACCTTTTACTGTCTTACTATGGTCTATAATCACACCAATCACATACTGGTCCCAGGTCAGCATACAAGGGCCTCTTTTATCAGAGGTTTCTGAAAAGCCCACCACCAGATGGCACTCCATCCAGAGAAATATTGCTGTATTCAGTAGCAGGATATGTATAACCTTAACCACTACTGCAGCTTCCCGGTTAATGACAGACCCTGATGTCCACTGTATGGCCAGTTCCATCTTAAAGAAAATGCTGTCACCTGCCTATACAAATCATAGGTGTGTTTGCTCAGGAGAGATTCTTTAAAGCGATGCATGCAAAGGTTCCTGTCTGTGTGCACTTGTGCCCAGCTTGAATGTTATTACACTCTGCTGCTTGTTTGTATGGCTATTTCATATTTTGATTTTTTTTTTTAAATGTTTCGAATGCTTTCTTCCCCATCAGTATTGTGGTAAATTATTGGCTTTTAAAGTTCCGCAGAAGTGCAAATCAATATTTGCAAGAGAATGTGGCTTGTCACGGGTTTTGTTCAGTGGTAATTTTATGTTGCCTTAAGTTCTGAATGTCAAAATTAAACAGCAGTATATGAATGACATTGGCTCATTTTATGCAGTTCATTTACCAAAAAAAATGTTCTTAATGCTGTTTTTGAATGAAATGTGTGCAAGATTTTAGTCAAAAACGTCTTGTCTGCATTTTATATTATTAAAGATGTATCCATGGAGAGGGCAAAGTGGGTTCAGGTTTGATCTGGTTATGCAGCCTTTTGTGGGCCCTGTTTGACTTGTCATTCCACTTTAAATGTGACACTGATGCAGGTTTGTTTGGCAGAATATGTTGATAAAATGACTCACTTTTGGTAAAGTGACCCAGCTATGATCACTCTAGCAACATTCTTGGGTTTAATGAGGTTCATCATCAGTTGAAACTGAATTGCCGAACACTGGATGATATAATCCCTGATGGTCTGTTTTCTCCACAGTGAGCCTGTATGGATATGCATAGAGAGCCCTAATTATCAATTTGCAGTTTTGGTTAATGGTTTTAAAAGGGCCTTTAACTTGCAGCTGTTTACTACTATTATATACCCTAACCAGGCTATATACTCATTTCAACATACACTATATTGCCAAAAGTATTCGCTCACCCATCCAAATAATCAGAATCAGGTGTTCCAATCACTTCCATGGCCACAGGTGTATAAAATCAAGCACCTAGGCATGCAGACTGTTTTTACAAACATTTGTGAAAGAATGGGTCGCTCTCAGGAGCTCAGTGAATTCCAGTGTGGAACTGTGATAGGATGCCACCTGTGCAACAAATCCAGTCGTGAAATTTCCTCGCTCCTAAATATTCCACAGTCAACTGTCAGCTGTATTATAAGAACGTGGAAGTGTTTGGGAATGACAGCAACTCAGCCACGAAGTGGTAGGCCACGTGAACTGACGGAGCGGGGTCAGCGGATGCTGAGGCGCATAGTGCGAAGAGGTCGCCAACTTTCTGCAGAGTCAATCGCTACAGACCTCCAAACTTCATGTGGCCTTCAGATTAGCTCAAGAACAGTGTGCAGAGAGCTTCATGGAATGGGTTTCCATGGCTGAGCAGCTGCATCCAAGCCATACATCACCAAGTGCAATGCAAAGCGTCGGATGCAGTGGTGTAAAGCACGCCGCCACTGGACTCTAGAGCAGTGGAGACGCGTTCTCTGGAGTGACGAATCGCGCTTCTCCATCTGGCAATCTGATGGACGAGTCTGGGTTTGGCAGTTGCCAGGAGAACGGTACTTGTCTGACTGCATTGTGCCAAGTGTAAAGTTTGGTGGAGGGGGGATTATGGTGTGGGGTTGTTTTTCAGGAGCTGGGCTTGGCCCCTTAGTTCCAGTGAAAGGAACTCTGAATGCTTCATACCAAGACATTTTGGACAATTCCATGCTCCCAACTTTGTGGGAACAGTTTGGAGCTGGCCCCTTCCTCTTCCAACATGACTGTGCACCAGTGCACAAAGCAAGGTCCATAAAGACATGGATGACAGAGTCTGGTGTGGATGAACTTGACTGGCCTGCACAGAGTCCTGACCTCAACCCGACAGAACACCTTTGGGATGAATTAGAGCGGAGACTGAGAGCCAGACCTTCTCGTCCAACATCAGTGTGTGACCTCACAAATGCGCTTCTGGAAGAATGGTCAAAAATTCCCATAAACACACTCCTAAACCTTGTGGACAGCCTTCCCAGAAGAGTTGAAGTTGTTATAGCTGCAAAGGGTGGACCGACGTCATATTGAACCCTATGGATTAGGAATGGGATGTCACTTAAGTTCATATGCGAGTCAAGGCAGGTGAGCGAATACTTTTGGCAATATAGTGTATAATAATTAAATATATAAATATAATTAATCTGGATTGTGTTGATTTAGGTGTTAATCTTTATAGGCAGCACGGTGGCTTAGTGGTTAGCATGTTCGCCTCACACCTCCAGTGTCCTGGGTCCGAGTCTCGCTCCCGCTCACTGTGTGTGTTTGCATGTTCTCCCCGTGCTTGTGGGTTTCCTCCCACAATCCAAAAACATGCTTCTAGGCTGATTGGAGTCTCTAAATTGTGTGTGTGCCCTGCGATGGGTTGGCCCTCCATCCAGGGTGATGCCCGATGACTCCTGAGATAGGCACAGGCTCCCAGTGACCCGAGATCGGACAAGCAGTACAGACGATGAAATGAAAATAATCTTTATAATGTGATCTGCCGTGGTGTCCAAGATGTATTGTATAATGAAGTTTTGAATTTACTTTTTTAAAGTGCCTACCATCTACATGTTGGATGTATTTTCATTTTGATTAACAGTGTCCTACATTACCCCAAATTTATTTTGATATAAATGCGTTTGACTACCTGCTAATAATTGCACCAGTGAGATTTAGTGCTCATATCAACACCATTGCACTCGTTATCTCATATACTGCTCACTAGCTGAGCCAGTTCTTTACTATAATGCCTTGTGCAACTGCAGTGCATCTGAGATATTCTGGAAAAGAAACTGTTGCTCTGTTGTATTTTAGGAGCTAACACCTAAAAACCGACTATCCTTTATGGTTAAAAATGAATACATGTTTTCTCCCATTAAATAGGAGACTGGTAACTGCATTACTGGTGCCTTCCTGTGATGTCAGTGTAGCAGCTGCCATTTCACCAGGCCTCTTCACCATTCTGTCACTGTTATTTAAATTACATTAAACATTTAAAGATTTATTTTCACTATTTCTAAACGAGGAAATCCTATGAACAATATTTGTAAAGATTTTGTATTTATTTAGATATAAACTATGACCTTTCTTGTAATGAGGAGTAGCAGCAATCATCCCTCAATCCTGAACCATTTTCTAATTTTGTAAAAATAAAAAAACACACACGAATTAAATACATAAACATATACAATCATACACAGTACAGCATGCAGTGAAAGGCTTTTTACAACTGTCCATATTATAAAAATAGAACCAAGTACTTGTAAAAAAAAAAAAAATGGATTACAATTTTTGAATAAAATAGAATACAATAAAAAAAATTAAATAGAATATGATAAAATAAGATCAAATGAAATTAGCTGTGCAAAATAGAAAAACAAAAAATGGAATAGAATTAGCTGTACACTACCAGAAGAAAATACATATACAATATAATAAAAATACAGCATATATGATACAATGATGATATACTGTATGATATGCAATAATATGAATATAGAATGAAAGTTATTAATAACTGTTATGAATATAGTGCATATGTGTAATCTGTGTGTAGTTTTTAGCGCATGAAAATACAAAACTGTGCTGTGCAAAGAGTCATTTAAGGTAGTGGGTGTTGTATAGACAAGTCCAAAAAACGTTCTAAGTCTTGTCCTGGCTGAGAGCCTGAATTGCCTGTGGGAAGAAGTTCCTCCTAAAGAATGAAAAATTCTTTGTTTCTGAAGCGTTCTAGAAAACATGTATCATTAGTAAATATGCTTCTTCACCACTTATGAAAGTATAAAACACTAGCTCAGGCAGTACATACAGGCAGTGAAATGGGGAAAAATGGTTGTCATGAGAAAAACTTATTTCTATGTACCTGTGCACTTGGTCATATGTTCTTCAGGGACACTGGCTACTTCAGCACGTTTACCCATGTCTGTCGATAAATAGATATTTCACTCTCCTTGCCTTTCCATGCCTTTTCCACCTAAAGAATAGTCCTTAATGTTGTGTACAACACTTGCACACTACAATTAATTATGTCACATACTACATATCAGCTCATTAATTGTATAAGTGATATGAACACTATGCTTGGTCCGAGTGAAATATAGCTTGATTTATAGCCCTTATCCTTCTAAAAAAAAATCGAATTCTTTGTTGCATTTAATAGTTAAACTTGCATTTAACTATTTAGAAAAAAGGTGACCCATCTCAAGCAATCTCTCATTTTATTTGTCACTGATAATACCCGCACTTTACTCTTAAATGAGTAACAGGGTTGAGTTTTTATACCACAGAAAGAAGCATATACAATAAATTTGGATAATTACCATCCATGCTAATGGCAGGAGAATGTTAATGGCCTTCTAATGATTTACTTAATTATTTTTTTATAAGTTATGATTTACTTTCAGTCTATAATTTGGGTAACAGGGTTGCTTTGGAAGTGACCTTTGATCAATATCAAAATATAATTGACAATACAGAATGAGAGAAATTACTTTTCTTCTTCTCATTTTTTTTTAGTAAATTGGAATAGCATAACTTCCTGTCAGACATGTTGGATTTTCCAAATATTTAAAAAGGGTAACAGCACCAAGTGAATGTCATGGATAAAATCTTTCATATAATATAAAGACTGACTCATGGAGAATGATGTTTCAAGCATTAGCTATTAAACAGAATCACAAAAAAAAAAAATCCAAAAATAACACAATATCTGAACCCTTGTTAATTCTATGTATAATAAATGTAATTTGGAGTGAGCTGAGACAGCAAAATGCTGTGAAATGCTGTAGATAGTTGTTATTATTATTGTCTGTCACCTATCCATACATTTTCCATACATACAGTATATGTAAAAGTAATATTAATGGGAGACAAATGGCACCACAACTGTAGAATTTCATAGTAAGTGACTACCAATGCTAAGCTTCAGTTATTTTTCAATAAATAAGAATATATAGAATATGACCTTTGAAATATTTTGAAAACAATAAGCATTTAAAAATATTAAATATATGCACATCAACAATTGGAGTATAATCAAATGTAACCACAATAAGGTTGATTATACCATGCCTAGAGGCCTACATGACTACATGTAATCCCTTATCTGAATGCCTCTGCGTCACCCATATGAGCTAGACCTCTTTGGAAGTGTGCCAAAGTATTATAGCACCCTTGGACCATTTTACTAGATGTCATGTCCAAATATATATATATATATATATATATATATATATATATATATATATATATATATATATATATATATATATATATATATATATATATATATATATATATATATATATTTGGACATGTGTGTGTGCTAAACATTACAGTTACACACACTGGCCATTGTATCATGTACAATACAGGTGTATTTGTAAATGACCAATTACTGACAGTAAACTATCTACAAACTATGTACAAATTGCAGTCAAGCTTTTAGGTGTAACACACACTACCATGTCAGTGTTGACAAATGAACGTTATTTACTAAGCTGGACTGGAAATGTGGCCCATTCCACTGAAGCAAGTGAGATACATATCTGATACACAACTATTACAGTATCTACTGGTTTCACCTCCTACAGCCTCAGAAGTACTTTGTGTACTGGTCTGTTTTCCTGTTACTTTGTGTACTTTTTCAATTACATTTCCTGCCTTCCTAAACTCGCGATTTGAACCGTAGCCCATTTAATTTTCAGAGAAACTGCCTGAGTTGGTATGGTGGTGGTCCTTCTTTGGTAGTTGCCGGTCAGCCAATGGCCACGCCCTTCTCTGCACGTGATTGGTAGATCCTGGGGGGGGGGGCAGGCCTTTTGAGTGACGTGCCTAAACTACTCTTATAGCCATGTGAAGCAGATATACTGCGTGCTGCTACAGCGTGACGAAAGTGCTGTCGTCTTAAAGGTTAATAAATATCATTAGTTTTCATTAGTTATTATTAGTTATTATTTTTGCTGTTGGTGACAAAAACAGCCCGAAGAAAAATGAAGTTCATTATAGGAATCGGCGGGTAAGTTCAAAATCTTACATTTAAATAAACTGTTGTAGTACGTTAGTGATGAGTAACATTAAACAGTTTTTGCTTTGTATAGAAATGCAAGGTGTTTTTAATAGAATATAACAAATGTATTTTAATTAGAAATATTTTCGCAGAATCATGTTTAATAACAGTGGTGAGAGGATGAGTGAGGCTGATGAAACGAGTGGCGCGTGCAGTGGAAAGGAAGTGATTTTAAGCGGGAGATTTAAAACCGTGCGCGCGAGGACAGTAGTGCCTAACAAAAACAACTTAACGAACATTAAATTAACTCTTTTTAGATTGCAAACACTTGTTTTAAGTTAAAAAAACATTGCTGATGTAATTTGTGTATGAAGTAAAGTAAAAAAAAATTGTTACTGTTAATAAATGAGTTAAGAGAAGAAGCTTCAGTGTTTGTTTATAAGTTGTTCGCGATACACTAAGTCGTGTGTTGCATTATTGAGAGCAGTTCCTCAGGCTTTTAAGTCGAAATAAAATTTGGTAAAAAATAATGTCTCATCAGTATATACATTAGACATGTAGCAATTTCTTGCAATATATCAAGATTTAGAAAGCTGGCACCATGTTTACCTTTTATCATGCCAGCTGGATTTATCCCGCCAAATTGCGGCACCTTGCCAGCTAGCAAGCTAACAGGGATGTGTTGAATAATATTCACCAAAATGTCAGAACCAGAGTTTAATGAAATATCTTTATCATCTTTAATCACCTGCTTTCTTCAGGTCTATCGCCCATTTTAAGCATTTTTTTTTCTATATATATAGCGTGACCAATGGTGGAAAAACCACACTGACTGATAGGTTAGTCAAAGCCTTACCTAACTGTTGTGTGGTTCATCAAGATGACTTTTTCAAGGTGAGTAAATTAGATTTCTGTTTAATTTTTAAATTGTGTTTTAGCTTAAATGTACAAAGTACAAATGTTTCCAAAAGCTATTGCATCAAACATTTACTCCTTAGTTGCTTTGCCCCCCCCCCTTTTTTTTCATAATGTTAAGTCATTTTTCCAAGTTGTAAATTTTATACACAATTGTACCGGTTACATGAAATATTAGTTGAAACAATGGATCAGATATACATTTCTGATTAATACCAAACACATTGAACTGTTAAAAGTAGGTACTGTAGCAGTTGGTCATTTTTTTTGGGGGAGAGAGCATGTATGTGATAACGGTGTGATCAGATCTAGTAGATTGCGGATCGCTTTGAGGCCTCTGCAGTGTTTTATTGGTCACTGTTATTTCAGCCACCGGATCAGATAGAAGTCGGAGAGGACGGCTTTAAACAATGGGATGGTAAGAATGAGATTTGGCCATAGGCGACCAATAACTCCTTTTACTGTAGACACTGTCCCTAACAAAAGTCATCTCCAAATGTAATTCCTCATCCATTATCCCTCCACTTGTATGCAGTGTTTTAATAAATTTATTCATTCAACCATTATTGTTATATTGAGTGTTTGCCTTTTTTTTTTTTTACTTCTTTATAGTGATAACTGCATTGGATATGGAAGCCATGGTGAATACCATTAAGGGTTGGATTGAGAACCCAGTCAAGTTTGCACGCTCTCATGGCATCCAGTTGACCCCAGCGACAGAAATGGGACCACCAGAGGACGAAAACCACATCCTCATTGTGGAGGGATTTCTTTTGTACAATTATAAGTAAGTGTTGTGTGAATGTACTTGCAGTACAAGGTCCTGAGAATTTTAGTTAATGAAGATTATCTTCTTGGAAAGACATCTGGGTCATGCAGTGCTGTGGACTTGGGGGTGGGGCCTGGGTTGGGGGGGTTACTCAGTGCATGGTGCAGTAGATTCACAGGCAGATCATGTGACCTATCTCTGCAGACCCACTGATAAGGTTATATCAGAGTGTCTGGGGGGCTATATGATCAGTGCTTCTGAACGATGTGTTCCCTCTTTTCGTGTGATATGTCATTTAGTTTCCTTGTGAACTAATTTCACATGTTCTGTACAACTGTGTAATGCTGATAAATATTAAGGGTTTTTTCCCTGTATTTCTTTGAACAGGCCCCTGATGGAAGTGTTTAACAAGTGTTACTACATCACCATCCCTTATGATGTGTGCAAGAGAAGGAGAAGGTATTTGGTTTATAAAATGAATGCTTCACCTTATAAGTCATCCAGACTTGCACTTTTGTAATGGTCTGTTAGTATCCGAGTATAAAATAACCCATGTCTTGATTCAATATGAATTCAACCTTTTCAGTACTCACAATTAAAGTAATGAAAATAATGTAAATGTACTAAATTACTTGAGCAGATCAGAACAAATGAGGAACATTGGCTTTTAATCCGCTATATGAATTAGGATGCATGGTAATAACTAAAATGGTTGCTTTCAGTGCTGTCCAATTAAATGTGCAACTTGGTCATAACTTATTAAAATGACTGAACAAGAAAGCTAAATCTAAGGATGCATCTGAATTGACAGTATTTTGTCATCCTTAGTACAAGACAGTACATAGTCCCTGACCCTCCAGGCCTGTTTGATGGTCATGTGTGGCCCATGTACCTAAAACACAAAGCAGAGATGGTGGAAGGCCTATTGCCCATTGGTTTGTATATTTTTGCTATAAATTTAACATATTTAAAGTGTTTATTAAGTAAAATCACTGCGACTCTAACTGATGTTTTCTGTCATGCTCTAGAATACCTGGATGGCTCGAAATCTAAAGATGAGATCTACCAGCAGGTGTATGAAGACCTCCACAATACACTTTTGAATCATTTATAGGTAAGAGGAGACAGGTTTTAGTGTCCTTAGACAGTTATTGGGGTGAATACTTGTTGTTTAGGGAATATTACATGGGGGGGCAGTACAGTACATTTAATGACTTCTACAATTTTAAAACACACTGCGTTTAATACTAAATGTATGTTGAAGCAGGGTTACAGTTACTATAGGGTACAGCTGATTATTTATAATCAGTACAGCTGATTATTTCCTGAAGGGTTTTCTTCCCTCTATAGACATGTCACCTATTTACATTTTTAATTTAAGTTAGTCATGTTAGTTTCTCTTTATCACTTTTGTCATAATGGTTTCACACTTTTTTCCCCCTCATGAGCTTCTTTTTCTCTTTTCTTGAAGCTAATAAGATAAGAAAATGCACATTATTGAGAAATAGCAAAGTACTCTGTCCTGAACATTTAAAGGAACAGCATAAAGCATTGGACAGTGACTGCAGTGTTTTTTAATTGTGACCACTTTTTAATCAATTTTTAGCTTAACCAAATTAGATTTTAGCTGTTCTCTGTACAAGTGCATAATAATTTTACTATAGAAATGCATTTGAATGAGAACATTTAAAATTTACCATGCAGTTTTCCCTGTAATGGACATGTCACAGCCGTGCAGTTATAGAAAATGAATCAACATGTGACCAATCAGACTGGAGAATTCAGCAGCACTGTGGTTGTTAAATTACATATCTGGAATTTAACATGGTTACATAGTCAATAAGCACAAAGCTGAACTATTTATCTGTAAAGTACATATAGAGAAGCAATTTATGAGCCCAGTAATTGTTGTAAGTAATCTAGTCAATTTACTGAGCTGTAGCTTTAGCAGTCTTCGCATTTCAGTGGCAGTTGGTGGTTGTTGGAGTGGATTGGCCCGTTGCTCTTTAGCTATGGAAGAGCAATGGGCCGTTCCAGTTTAACCCCACTCGAATGATTCAGGCTCCCATTGTTCTTGTGATGGGTGCTCTTCAAAGTCATTTGGTTAACATTTGACCTTTTTCTTCTCTTTCAGCAGCAGCATCCTGGCCAGCAGTGCCGTTGTATACAATTGTAAATAGCCCCTCCTATGAAGAAGTCATCTTTTTTCATACTTTTTTCTTTCTTTCTTTTTTTTTTAAACCTTGTTTTAAACCAAATGTACTTGTAAATATGATGATGGAATGTTAACTTATCACTTTTTTGAGTTTTTTTTCTTTTGTTATGGTAAATCTTAATGTCATTCTTTCCACTCAAGGATGCTGTTCTGTGCATCTGTTCTTATTCCATGCAAACAATTCAATAATGGATTTCAGAATAAATTTCCAGTTGTTACCATGTCATCATTGTTCTTGGCTGTTATTTCTTTTTCTTACATGCTAACTGCAGTATGGATTCAGATGTTTTGTCACATGATTCCTAATTACATTTCTATTATTTTATTATTATTATTATTAATTTATTTTATTTTTATTTTGGAGTGCCCTTAGGGGCTGGATGTGATGTTCCTTCACTGTAGCAGACATTAGTGGATTCTGTTGTAGTGAACTGCAAAATTGCAATCAGTAAAATTAAAATCTATATTTAAAAAAATCCTGTGTTGCAAAAAAATGCTTGTGCTGTTGATTGTCTGCAAGGCAGGGACCAGTATTGGGAAGGAAAGTCTCAAGACACTCTGCCACCTAGGTGGTGGAATGTACCCTGGATGTCTGAACAGCTGAGACACTGGCAGTCTTTAAACGATATGTAAATAAGTAGCTCTTCTTGAAAGGCTAAAACTAGCAAATGTTATTTATTGCTGTATTACTTTCCATTAGAGATCAGAGTTTTATACTAATGGTATGATGATATTCTTAGTCTGTGACCTAGTGAACCAGTACTAACGTGTTTACTGATAGAGACTTAATAAGGATGTCTGCCTAAATGCCTTAAATGTAAAGGTAAATGTTATAACTAAATGGCTATAGATGAGTCACACAGATGCACATTAACGTGGGTGTATATTTATCTTTAGAGGATCCTGCCATGAATAGATAGGAAAAATAATGTTTATAACAAATGAGCATGTAATCTTTCCTGACTAGTGTTTAGTTAAATATTAAATATTAACTTTTTATTATTAATATGTAAACTTTTTTATTGGTTTATAATAGTAAATACTGTGTACAGTGTAACTGTACATACACAGACAGGTTTAACTGAAACACAAAATAAATATGAATTACTGATGCTTACTCAGTCTATATGTACTTAAAATCATTAATAAATCATTTAATTTTTCAATTATACACTCCTTTCCATTTTGGACCTGTTCCTGTTGTGAGTTAAGTTGATCTTCGTGCATTAATACCAATATATCTTATATTTATATTTAATTTTGCAATTTAATTTTACATTTTATTTAAAGCTGGTGGTATTTTTTGTTTGAATTATTAGTTGTTTAGAGAACGGACTTTTTTTGCAGGTCCGCAGTGAAGCGGCGGTTCCCTCTCACTTAGCGCCCTCTTGTGGTAAGTTTACTTCATTACCTGGTCACCAATGCGTAGACGTTGCTGAACTATACACTATATAGCCAAAAGTTTTGGGACACCTCTCCAAGGCATTGAATTCAGGTGTTGTTTTTTAGGTGTTAGGCTTGGCCCCTTAATTCCAGTGAAAGGAACTCTTAATGTTTCAGCATACCAAGACATTTTGGACAATTTCATGCTCCCAACTTTGTGGGAACAGTTTGGGGATGGCCCCTTCCTGTTCAAACATGACTGCGCACTAGTGGACAAAGCAAGGTCTATAAAGACATGGATGAGTGAGTGTGGTGTGGAGAAACTTCACAGAGTCCTGACCTCAACCCGATAGAACATCTTGGGATGAATCAGAGCGGAGACTGCGAGCCAGGCCTTCATGTCCAACATCAGTGCCTGACCTCACAAATGTGCTTCTAGTGGAGTGGTCAAAAATTCCCGTAAACACACTCCTAAACCTCGTGGAAAGCCTTCCCAGAAGAGTTGAAGCTGTTATAGCTGCAAACGGTGGGCCAACTCCATATTAAATTCTTGTGCATGTAAAGGCAGATGTCCCAGTTTTGGAATGGCTCAGAGTCTCCACTCTAATTCATCCCAAAGGTGTTCTACCGTGTTAAGGTCAGGACCAGTCACACCAAGCTCACTCATCCATGTCTTTATGGACCTTGCTTTGTCCACTAGTGCACACTCATTTTGGAACAGGAAGGGGTCATCCCCAAACTGTTCCCACAAAGTTAAGAGCATGAAAGTCAGTTTCCTGACTCGCCCCCATTCCTGATAAGGCCCAGTATGCTTATGTCAGTCCGTACTTGAGGACAGTGTTGTCTTGGGTGGAGACACAGTCAGTCATAGGTGTACAGGGCGAAGGGTTGGGGGCTGAGGTAACAGTCCTGCGGTACCCCTGTGCTGACTGTGAGCTCAGCAGAGACCTTGACTCGCATCCTCACTACCTGTGGTCTGCTAGTCAGAAAGTCTAAGATTCAGTTGCAGTTGGGACCCCAAGATCTGTCAGCTTCACAATCAGCTTTCCTGGTCAGATGGTGTTGCATGCAGAGCTGTGGGCTATATATATATACTCCAAGTACGGAGGATCCAGGTAGATATGATGTGTGTACAATTTGAAAGGAATTTTGCTGAAGTGCTCTTGCAGCTCTGTCCATTAGATGGCGCTTGCATCACGTTAAAGAAACGGAAATCATTAACCATTTAATGAGGAATCCACTATACACAACTATATGTACATATGTATTAAATGGCATATACAAAACAGCAGATTATAATGAATTAAACAGAAGACTTGGGGGGGGGAAACATTTCCATCTGAGATCTTGACACTTCTTGCGCGTGACACTGGTAGCCAATCCTAACGCAGGAGGCGGAGTTTGCCAGAATACAGGTGTGAAAAGAAAACAAGACGGTTTACATTAAAATAGAATGAGAGCTATAGCTCGCAACGTTCAACATACAGCCATGGATTTAGCTTATAGCAACGCAGCTTTTTCGTTTTGGCCAAAACTGATAATTGTTTTAATTGTGTTGGTGACTGCTAATGCATCTAGCGAGAACGCTAAAACAGTGGAGTTCAACGTTAAACCGGGAGGTGTTGTGCATTCATTTTCTGAGAAAATTGTAAGTAAGCTTTGCACACAAGGAACTTCCAGAAGCTGTAGTACATACAGTGCAGTCTGATTAATATGCAATATTAGGTACATATTAAAACTTTAAACTGTGTTAAATAAAGACGATTCTGTACTTCATGAAACGTAGTATTATATTACTCCTCGAATGCAGCATATGTATTGCTAACTAACCACTAAAGAACGACTACATCACTGAGCCCTTTATGATGCTGCATTTAATAGTCCTTGTGTATGAATATGGGTTATAATGAATAATAATGAGTTTGGAATCTTTGCAAAGATTCAGTCCTATTAAATTTACACAACAAAAAAAATACATTGGAGAGTGTGATGCGTGTCATGTCTTTTGAAAAGCATGTCACGTGTTCAGTGCGATGCCACAAGTCAGCTTCTGATTGGTCAGGAGGCGGGGCATCAGGACTTTGTACCAATCGAGTACGTGGAATCTGACTACGTCATGCGGAAGTAAAGTCTCTAACTCAATTTAAATCATTTTCAAGCGTTAAATTTAGTTGCATTTTCTAAAACATTTGGAAAAAAATATTAGTATAAAGATTATTTTTCCTGCTGATTGCACCGCCATTGTTGCCTGGAAATGGCGAATGTAAACCCCTTAGCTAGCGTTAGAGAATGGCTAATCTGTAATAACTAGCGTCTACAGAAATGTTGACTCACTCCATATTTAAGAGCGTCATCCTTAACACGTTTTTAGCTTCAGGGAACGTATGTGTAATACCCGGATGAGAGGGCGTTATTTGATTGGCCAACACGCCCCGGAAGGCTTCCTGGGACCTTATTTGCTTTGTTGTGTAGCTGTCAACTGATTCACTAAATACAAAAAAGAGTTTCATGATTTTAAAACTCTGACAAAAACCCCTTTTATTTTACAGAAAGACTATGAATGCACATTCACCTATGCTTCACAAGGAGGGACCAATGAGGTAAGACAGATGTGCGTAGCTTTGCGTCAACTCGCTGAACTACTTCATATGCTTAGGGGCGTGGCCATATATATATAAAGTCAATAGAGTGACGTCACGACGTGGTCCTTTGCATTGCGCCAATAAACAATTAAACAAAAAATGTCCTATTTAAATGTAAAATAAACGTTGACATGATGTCACATGCTGAATTTAGGTCCCATTCAATTAACGTGAACAGGTCTAATAACAATATGAACTCTGAGCTATAACAGCATCGATAATGGTGGGTTGTGATTTGCACCATTAATACAAACATGACTGACCCCTAGGCTATGTTTCACAAACTCCACTTGGAATACCACTTCTGCACTACAGACTCAATGTCTATAAACCATACCACACCACTACCTCAGTTTTAACGAATCGTAAGAAATCCCTTCTACTGCAGTTCAAACCAGTGAGATCTTAAGACTGACTTCACACTTCAGTCCGGAGAAGTAAATCTGCAATGGTAAACAAGCCAGGTCAAAATGATGATCAGTTCGGTTGGTAGGGTGCAGGCTTGTCTTGTCAGAGATGATTTATTCAAGTTTGACATAAATGGCTTTCTTTATACCCATTTACAAACCAATTTTCTTCTCTGAAAGACATCTGCACGTTTTTGCATTTACCCCGATCACAAAGTGCCTGACTCATTACGCAGCAGTGTAGGGGGAATTCCAGGAGGAGGAATGATAAGATCTAAGTGCAACAGTTATAGTGTTTATGTTTACATGTTGTCTGTAGTAACTTCAAATAGTAAAAACCTTTTTTGAACAGTAAGCTGGCCCTGTTTTTATGCTCAGTGAGCCGGGCCATATCAATCTCACTCCGTAGCTTTTGAGATAGTGCTGTTTACTTTCACAGCCTTCAGTCTTTAGAAATATCACCATAGCACAAAGAAATAACACCGCAACCATTTAAACAGTGATACAACAGACAGACAGCTTATTTTATTACACTTTTGTTTATTAAATAAACAATATACCGTGTTATTACATCAGGCACCAGATCCTCTTAGAACTTTCATCTATTTGGTTTGAAAAATCCTTTGGGTTAAAAAAAAGTTTTTGGGGTGTATTATCAAAGATATACAGACTGCTTCTGACAGGTTTGTGTGTTTTCCCTGTAGCAATGGCAGATGAGTGTGGGTTTGAGTGATGATGACAGGCTCTTCTCTTGCTCAGTGTGGAGGTAAGAGTCAAGAATCCCATGCTGGTGTAAGTTTGTAAGTTGGTTTTGAACGCCAGGGAAGGTTTGATGAACAATGCCTTGTTTGCATAATGGTAATTTGTGGCTATTTATATGTATTCACTATTAGGAAGATTAGCATTAGCTGGTCTGCTTCATTAAGACACCAGGTGGTGTGCTGAATCTGTCTGTGAAATGTGATGCAGACAGAGGCTTGTTGATGTCTTGAGTCTTTGTTTTGTTTCCATACATTGTCATGTGTCCTGCGTTCACGAGATGAAGGAAATATGGATTGATTGTTCTCCCACTTTGTGTTTTCTTTTTTTAATTCAAAGGCCCCAAGGGAAATCCTACTTGTTTTTCACACAGTTCAAAGCTGAGATTAAAGGAGCGAAGATTGAATACGCCAGTGCATATGTGAGTATCACTTATCCTGTGAACACCACCGAAGATGCACCATTTCCTCCAATGTCTCATGACAAAACCATTTAACAAATCAGATCTGCTAAACCAAACTGGGTCTTAGAAACCCAGACAGATTTACAAAAGTTTTTGTCAGGTTCATTTTCTTTGCACACATGTGTATGTTAATACATTTAGATCAGATGGAAATTATCAATCATGTTCATGGCAAAGTTGATTTCAATTTGTGATGCTAACAAAAGGCAAAGCTCATAGAGAGATGAAAAAAGAGTATGACAACTACTTGTGCACTAAATCTTCCAGTAGTGCACTCATCACGGTGTCATTTACCATAGACACACTCTTCCCCCATTAATATGGGATCTTTTATTTTGTTCTATTTGAACAACTAGTCTTATTTGTCCTAATATATGGATTTCTTTTAGATCGCATTTTCAAGTCATTAATATAAAATGATGGCATTCCACAAAATTTACATTCAGTATATGCATACAATTGAAAAAAATAATAGATTTAAATATGATAAAGATATGTATATAAAATTTGAGTGTGCTTTGAAGCCTATCAGTCAAGTTTCATATTTGTGAGTCTCCACCAAAACACATTTAAACAAACTGAGGAGCTCTTGTTTTGTACACTTGGATTTTCTTGAATATCAAATTTCTTGTGTAACGGCTCATCAAACAGATTTCTGAAAAAAATGTTGTGTATCCAGTTTTAGAAATGAGGCCAATTATTATCATGACCACTTAAAACACAGTATATTGTCACTACTCCAGCATTCACTGTGAACACACATTCAGATATGACTCACGGATAGTGAATTCAGTGGACGTTTCAGCCAAGATCTAAAGAAGTAGTCTACGCTGGAAGTATGATGAGAATGTAGCTAACAGTTGTAGAGGGAAGCTTATTAATTTATTAATCAATCAGTTTAGCATCCTGTAATCTTCACACTCTCACCTCAAAATATGTTGTGGTTACTGAAACTGCTGGCATGGTTTGATTCTACATGTCCTCTGAAATTGAAACATCACTGCAAATCAATATGAAGTTCCTCTGGCCCATCACATCCAGAATGACCCTCATCCTTTGTGACGTGTTACATGTTGTTCGTCTCTCCAGTACAGCTCCAGAGACTTAGTAAGACCTACTAAACCTTTCTTAATTTTTCTTACTTTAGCTTCATAGTTCTGGCATAACTCCAAAGCAGCAAACTTCAGATCTAAAAAAGGGACTTGGCCAAGGGACTATATATAGAAAATTGTGTAAATGTAATATTTGGACAAAACTCCTTTTTAACTCTGCTGTGAATCAGCCCCTAATTTACTCCTAACCCTTGTTCCTACTGAACAAACAGATGCAAGATTTTTTGAAGCTGTTTCAGGGTATGGCCTCATCAAATAATATTTTCATTCTGATAAGAAATCAAATTGCAGGCGTTTTCTCGTGCCCCAAGCTTCACTAGGGTAAAAGAAAAAAGAGATCTCTTCAAAAAGAATAGGAATAATAGAATTATAATTGCTCTACAGTCTCACTTTTAACTCTTTTAATCTTTCTCTCTGTATCTCCCTGTAACTCCTCTCTCAGTCCCAGGCAGCTGTAGGAGGTTTAAAGGATGTGGCTCTGAAGGGAGAAGAGTACATAATTGGTGACTCCACAGGTGAGCTGACTTCACTGCTGATTACTAAACATCCTGCTTACTACGTGACAGGAGTCAACAAGGGTGGAGCCTTATTTAAATGTGATTTGTTAAAAAAACGTAAGCTTGTCCTCCATTCAGCTGAAGCTTATGCCTGAATGTCTGACTTCTGACTAGGAAGTACCACTCTCAACTTGTAATTCCTACATGAATAGTTGAGAAGGTTTCCTCAACGGTTTACAATATGATGATGCTCACACTGTTTTCAGTTAATAAAATACCATACCACTATTTTAGATCAGTTTATAGTAATATGTACTTAAGTTTAAGCAACCCAGACAGTTTAATTCATTAAATCTATAATTCTGACCCATATAGTTTGCAGTCATGAATGATGCAATTCTGAGTTCAGATTTCCCAATATGATGTATAAATACATCCTGCCAAATGCCAGAAATTCAAATCCTGGCTGAACTTAACTGAAATGCAGAAATGCACATAATTGCCAGGGACATCAATTAATGAAAAGAACAGAAAGACTAGTGGTGGCGTATGATGTTTTTGTTTGATTTATGATCCCTTGTTGTCCCAGGGGAGCCTGTCACTTGGCAGAATCTGGATGCTGTACTGCTCTGCAACACAGCTTTCACTTTTATCTCTTCTGACAGCATGATTATATCAGTGATGGAGAGCCACTTTGATCCTTGGAGTCATCGTTTGTGACTGATGTAATTGTGGCGAGCCCTGAGATTCACATTTACAATTTATTCATTCAGCAGACACATTTTAATACAAATTGTAATTACACAAGTGAAACTGAATTCAATCCAGTCATATAGAAGCGCTGTTTAGCATTAAAGCGTCACACTCAAGCACCCAACAATGGCTCAGTGGTAGTCCTGGGATTTGAACTCATAAACTTCTGCTCACTAGTGCAGAACTGTGACAGCTGAGATACCATTGCCTGCTGAGCTTGCTCATGTTTCTTTTCATTATTGTTTCCTTCAGTGACTCACAAAGATGGAAAATTCCGGGCTGAACTCTCCAAACTCACCATCATTGGTAGGACACGTCATGACGAGCTCTGATTGGTTTAACTTTGAGACGTTTACGCTTAGAAAAAGGGAAATAAATGGATGGATGTGGCTCTAGTCCCAGAATCTCTGTTACTAAACTGTTTCCTGACATCACTGAGCACCAGAGATTCAGCCAGAAGAAGAGATGAATGATGTCCGTATTTTCCTCCAGTTTTTGGATTCCTCCACTTTTCAAAAAACAAGCATTTCTGTCATCTGCCTGTACCTGAAGGGGATTAAAAAAAACAAAACAAGAGGTTCTACTTTTCTACCACACTTTGACAAAGCAATATATTTTCAGTTTCTGTCATCATGATCTGGTAATAGTCTAAATAAATGTGAATAAATAAGTTTGTGTTACCATGGATTGTGAGATCATTGCTTTCTTATTTTAATCAACAGAAATCTGTGGTCAAAATGCTGCTACCATTTACCACACCACAAGATTGTACAACATTTATTTTGTTTAGTTTTTTTTTTAACCATAATTTAACACCTCAACCTTAAGAAACCATAAAAATATTTAAGCAAAACTAAAATTGTAGCAAAAAACCCAATATTTTCTTCTTCACTTTTTTTTACGCTTTTATCAAGATGTAGCTATGTGCCATAAAAGTGGACATACACCTAATTATTTCAGTTTGTAATCAGACACAGACTGCCAAAATCCCGGTCATTCTTCTGTGCTGCAGTCAGAACGATGTATTTAAATGCAATTTTTGGAGTTAAATAGAGTTAGAAATGCTGTAACATTTACTTAAGACAGTTCAAGAAACCACTCTGGTATGATGTAACCTGTGATTGAGATACATGCAATGGAGAAGCATGGTATGAAAGGGGAAAAAGTTTTCCAGGGCTGCTACACATAAAACTAGCATTTAACTTATCGGAATATCTGTTTGCTAATAATGATTTTATAGCAAGTCAACTTTTTTTTTAGCATTAAGTTGTCTGTATTTGTCACATATACATTACTGCACAGTGAAATTCTTTCTTCACCTATCCCATACTTAGAGCTTTGGGTCAGAGCACAGGGTCAGCCATGATATGGTGCCCCTGGAGCAGAGTGGGTTGTGGGCCTCGCTCCATGGCCCAACGGTGGCAGCTCAGCAGTGCTGGGGCTTGAACCCCGTCCTTCTGGTCAACAACCCAGAGCCTTAACCACGTGAGCTACCACTCTTTGTGTAAACACAAAATTTCTTCTAAGCAGAAAGTACTGCAATAATAAATAGCATACTGCTGAATTCTGGAATCTGATTGGTCAGATAGTAGTGCTATCTGTAATTCAAACGATAGAAAGGAGTCTCTAGTGTCAGTGCTTTATAACAGGGCTTAAGATTTGTGCTACAGGAATGTCTTCAGAACTAAGTGCTTTGCATTTTCTTGTTAACTTAAGAAGCTGTAGAGACTGTAGAGGAAACATCTACTTGTATGCAACTTGTCTAATGGATTTTTCCACAACTTCAAATGTAACAATAAATGGTTAAAAAAAAAACACTGCATTTCATTCCTTAATAAATAATCTTTGGTAAATTTCAATGGTAAAATGAATACATTGGAATTTACTATTGGAAATAATCCATTGTACGTTGGCATCATACCACCTGCACTGGATTGTTTCCTGTAAGAGTACCCCCCCCCCCCCAAAAAAGTGTTCTATTTCCTAAAAACCTAACAATGATTTGTTAAATGTGTTTACAGCTATTAATGATTTCATTCTAAACCATGCCACAGCTGTACATTTAAAATGGCCTAACACTTCCTGATAATGGAAGCTCATTCTTAATGCAAGTTGTGCTCACATACAGCTTTGTTATTTTGTTTGTGGTTTCATTTATGAGGTTTTTCTACTCAAGTCAGCAAAAAGTTTGTGCATATAACTGTGTTCTCTACAATAGCACATCCATTATTCCACTCCCCCTGTGGTTTTGAGCCAAAGCTCTGCCATCTTGGTGTTCCTCCAGGTGTTCACATTAATCAATTAATCTTAAGAAGCAGAGTTTCAGCCTGAAATATCCAGCTGGGCTCCAAATGCTTGACTGAAGAGACCTGCTTTCAGATGACTGAGTGATCTGTAATGAAGCTATTATGTAATTCAAAGAGTTGTGAACTGAAATCATAAAATTTCTTCCGTGAGACATGTTTTTACTCTTGTATATTGAAACGCATAGCAATCATTTAGGATTAAGTTATTGCTATGCACCCTAGGATTTTAGCAGTAATCTCATATGCACCTAAGCCCTTGATCCTCTATGATTCTGACCAGGATCAAAAGGTTTGTAAAGATGCATGAGTAGACCAGTAATACAAAAGTGATGTGGTCGATTTTCCCAAGACAAAGGCCCATTTAATGATCCAGTCATATAAAAATTTAAATAAGTTCACCTCTAATCAAATCTTCACAACAATGCAGATGATACTACTTCAGTATAGAAATAAAAATACTTCAGATTACAGATAACTGTTTATAGATCAAAAAAATAAACTAAATACTTTTTTTTTTTTTTTTTTTTTTACAAATAGACTGGTGTTAATCTACAGGTACCTTCTGACTTTTTGTCACAAGTGGGTCTAAAACGCACAGCTGAACACACACATATGCAGACACACCAGGGTGCATACTTAACCCGCACTCAGAGTGAATCATGTTTGAACTGTGAGGTGCTGAATCAGTCGACTGCATGCAGCGAGACTTGGAACATACTTACTTAATGCCGCCGGTCTCCTTGGATACCGGCTTCTTCAAACTGTAATCTTTCCCTAGCTGCCCTCAAGCAGCTGCCCCATTACACAGTAGTGGACAGCAGTCTTCTTCTGCCTGCATATGGGGGAGTATTCCCTTCATTCACCCTCAAGGTTTTGTTGTTAAGGGGGTAAGGAGGAGGCTTCTGGCTTCTAGACAACACATTGGCCTCTGTTTTAGGCCCCTTAATTTGTGACACTGTTGTTCCATGATTCAATTTCTGTCCTGAATTGTGTATAGATGAAAGTGCAGCTGTGTATTCTGGTGGAGCAACACTAGGGGGGCTTTCACCTGGTGTCTGGTCTTTGTTACATGCTTCAAGTCTTCTCTGGTAGCTTTCTCTGCCCACTGGTAGTGGTGACACAACAAGACTTGGGTTTTTTGAGTACCCAGAATTGTGGATGCTGGCGTCTAAATGCTTTGCTTCCTCTGATGCAGAAACAATCTCACTAGGGCTGCAATGCCCAGAAGCTTCTCCGCTTTCATCCTCTCCCAGGTCAATGCTGGAGGTCAGCTGGTCAATCTGCTGGACTACCTGAGTATCAGAAAAAGACATTTGGCATCACCATATGGCAGCTTTGCTCAAACAATCCAACCCATGTTTGCAAAAGCCTGAGATCTCTGTACACCCAGTTTTATGCCAAACAATCAGTGCCACATGGATGAAGATAACATGCAAGGACACAAATGGGATGCTTTTGTGTAAATGAGATTAGGCCGCAGCAGCATGAAACTAAAAATAGGCAGTCGCCTTGCCTTCCAGCTGCCCCACTCTATTCGCTTCAGCTGACAACGGATGATAAAAAAGGTGCAGCACAGCATCCTTTACAAGCACTGCATTCACCTCAGAAATGGAGCAGGTAGTTCTTTTTTTGCATGACTCCCTGTGTTTTCTCTTAGCTATAGCACCTTGGAAAGTTTTTTTATTCTGTAATTAAAAACTTACAGAGTTTAACACTTTACTTTCATTTAAGTCAATTTTTACAGTGTAATTAGAGGAGTAACTTGAACATGATTGATAACTCCCATATGAATAGAGACAATTCTACAACGAAGCATATCTTTGTTTTAGTCATTATTATAACCATCTAGGAGCACATGTGCAAATTTTACCTCCTTCATTTCCACATGCACTTCCTTCAAGCCACGGAGAACTTCCTCAAGATTCACAACCACTTTACGGATCTGGTCCTGGAGAACCCTCTGAGTTTTCTTTGATTTGAAGATGTAAGCTTCTCCACTTATGGACTGCCCCCCATTGCTTGACATATTTTGCATATCCCCTTTATGAGAACTCTTATTGTGGTTGATGGTGATGTTTTGGGGAACTTCTGTAGAGAAAAAAACTTCATGCATGGACCTGGACCCATCACTGTCTTCTGCTACATGTCCCATTGAGTTAGGAATATTCTGTCTTGCGTTGTCCACAATATAGTGTTCTGGATTGCTATTGCAGCTGGTTTTAGGTGTCTGACGTTTGTTAAAGGTGTATTCGTTCGCCTCAGTTTGCCCAGGCGGCAGCGACTCTCTGACAGAGCCGGATTGTTGTGCCACCACGCAAACAGGCACTCCACAGTTTCTTTGACCTATGAACTGCGTCGGCAAATCCAGAGCACATTTCCTCAAAGGGAGGGGTGTCTGGGTTTGGTGGAGGCTTTCCACAAAGCTGCATTCTCTTGAGCGGTCTCTCACAGAGGCGCTGTTGTGTTGTAATCCCTGCCCCTGACACTTACGCCACCTCATACTGCTCGACTCAGTTTGACAGCTCTCACCAGTCCTAAAGAGCTTCGAATGCCACTTCAGAGTGGTAAGCGATACTCTAGAATGGCAACTGTATCCATTATGGATGGTCTGCTTAGATCCATAAGAACCCATCTTCTTGTATTCCTCAGGCTCAAAACTAAACAAAGATCCCTTCCCAGTCTTTGCTGAGTGTCCCATCTTGGTCTTCTTCTGTAAGAGCCAGAAGTGACATGGGATAGTATGTTTCCCAAGTCTTCTGGTATCAGTAAACATAATGAAGGGAGGAGAGAGGATTCATATGGAGACGCCAGCACAGATTTATCCTTCCCTCATGCATCGTCTCCCACCACTCCTGGCTGGATGGTATTGTCATGCAAGTTCTATCCCTCCTGAAGCCTGAAACTTTTTCGTCAGCATGTTCCTTGGCTCACACCCCCACCCTCTCCCTCCGTTTCTCGTCAGTGCCTGCTTCTGATATTATCCCCACGTTGTTCTCTGCTGCTGGACCGTTGACAGCCTCCCTCCCTCCTCCTGAACAAACACATGCTGCCTTTGCTCGTATTCCATTGCCCCTGCTTCTGGCCAAGAGCCTCCGTATTCCGCTGCTTCCTCCACTCTTCCTGCCGTCCAGGTTCAGTGGCTGTTGCATGTTTCCTGTCTCTCCATCGCTTGCTCTCCCCCTCCCCGTTCCCACTCCCTCTCTCTCTCTCACTTCCCCTCGCGCACTGCACTCACTCCCTTTCTGGTGCTTTCTTCCTCCCACTCCTTCTCATGGCTGTTCCCCTTTCTCTCTCGCTCTCTCTCTCCCTCACTTACTCACTGGCAGGAACTAGTCGACTTCAGTCAGGGGTGTTTTTTTTTTTCCAAATCCACCATCAGCACTGTCTACTTGTGTTGTAGCTCTCATCTCTGATCTGATTGTGTCTGTCTCTTGCTTCATATGGCACAATTAAAGCTAGGATTTGAGAGTGGATAGCCTCTGGGAGGGAGGATCTCTCTTCCTTGCTTTCTTTCTCTAAGGCATAGAGAACACACAGCTTCTCCACAAGGAATAAAAGAACGTATTATAAATGAACATGTCTACCTCTTGCCAGAGAAGATTTTTCCATTTTTTCTCCCAAGTTTTAATACATTTTCCTTAAAACTTCAAGAAAAATAGGCTGTTTTATAGCAAAAAAAGCAGACTTTTATAGGCTTATTGTTTTCAATTCCAATTCAGAACCATTTCTCATGTCATTAATCACCAAGAAGGGTATTCATTAAGGCTCTTGACATTTCAATCATGGTCTAGTGTTAATTACACTTAAGTTAAAAAAAAACAAAGGTGAAAAAGGCAAGTACAAATTTTGATTATACCACTCAGCTTTAAAAAAAAAAACAAAAAACAAAAAAAACCCCACCAACAACTTTGAACACATGCAGTGATAAGCAGAATAATTGAAAACTAAAATCCAAAAATGAGTTGTGATTTACTCCTGTGTAGAAGCTCTCAAAAGCACATTCTTCAGTCATGCTAACCCCTCACTGTGATGGGGTCAGAGAACCCATCTTGGGATTCGAGTAATGAAGCTCTGCTTTCTGTAAACAGTCAGCATTCAAACTCGTCACCCACTTGCTGCGTGTGAGCCAGAAATAGCTGGAAAAGCTTCACACTGCACTTGATCACAAATTCGTTTTGGACAAGTGTTTGCTGTTACATGATCAGCTGCAAAGGAAATATTTCTAACAGCTGGCCACACACACACTCACACCCTCTACAACTACATTCCCAGATTATATAATAAACCAAAGATTTTGGCAACAATAATTAACTGTCATTTTTAACAGTTATTTTTATTACATAAAATGAGTTTTATTTATTGCTCATTTCATATTAGCCCTGTTTATAATTAGTCGCTTTAAGAGAACTCCTGTGTGGCTTACTTTTTCATACCATGTTTCTGAACGTCTGGTATTTATCTGCATGGTTTGTGTGTGTGTGTGCGCATGAGACAAAATTGACTTGTGGAAAAAAAAAAAAACTTCAGTTCTGATAAAAAGGATTGCATAAGCCTGTGCTGGTTTGAAAGCTGTATCCTCTGTTTACAGGAGGTTGGGTAACTCTACACTTTCTGCCTGTCACTGTATCACGAGGTTAAAGTAAAAGAAAGCAGCATGCATTTTGCAAGTCAGGGCTGAATAAAGATAGCAGACTGCACCTTTGCTTGGAACGTCTTGTAAGCCTTATAGAGTAAGTAGCATATTACAGTTACATTGTTATAGGTTGTGATTGTGCTATAGATATAGGTTTAAAATGATGGAAAATGTGTTGTGTTACAGTTTACTATCTGGGAGACTAATTGTTTTCTTTCTTTTTTTCGATCATCTAAATGTCACAATTTATCAAAGCACCCAGAGAAAACTTATTAGGAACTTCTAAAGGCCAGGTATTAGTCAAAGAGCCAGCAGAATGTTGGCAAAAACATGCACTTGGTGTCCACTTTATTAGGAACATCTGCACATTCTTGCAATTAGCAAATCAGCCAGTGATGTGGGAGCAGTAGAGTGAAATGAAGGGAAAAGAAGTGATCTCAGTGAGTTTGACAGCTAGCATAGCTGTTGGTTCCAGATGGGTGAAATATGTAATATATAATCAGGTCAGGTTCAGCCAAATGCTTCAAAGCTCATTGGACAGTGCATACTTTGAAATCGACCCCAAGACTTTTTTTAAAGGCAAATAAGTAGAATGTTGTGCAACTCAGACAGATGACAGGAATCCAAATTAGCATGACAAAAATGCCCCAAGAACAAGCAGACCCTGAAGACAATTGCAGTAAAGGCCTGACTGAGCATCATCAGGGACCCTCACCCAGCATCAGGTGATATCTCTAGCTTCAGGCGGTTACTGACTGCAAAGGATTTTTAACCACTTAATCTACAATAAATTAAATCAGTCAAATCATTTTGGTCTCAAGTGGGGGACACCCTTCAGTTAAATGTGAATGTCTGAAATCATGTACATTTAGTTTTGCTAGTCTAATATACTGTGGTACACAGCTACAGTATCTGTAAATATTTATGGAACTGCTGTATTTTGGGGGGTGGGGGTGTTTAATTACAGAAATCTGAAACCATATCCTTACCCAGAACCAAGAGCTTGTTCATTTTGACCTTGCCCTTCATTCATAACTTTTAGAAACCCATACAGAATATTAACATATATGGAAGTGCAATTCAACTTTCTTTGCATCACTTCTGGCTTTTTCTCAGCACTTTCAGCTTAAGACAAACATGCCAGTCTTGACTATTCTCAGAGGATGATCTTCGAGTTGAAGGAAAACAAAAAGAATTTGCCCGTCTTAAGAAGCCGAGTCTCAGGTAACTGTCACATCTCAAGTAGCAGCAGCCTGAGGGGAGAGGCATCAGCATACAGGATGGAGAGGATGTCACCTAGGCAATCCGCAAGCCGTGAGGGGAATAATAAATGACTGGGTGTGCGCAGGCGTTTTCATAGCCTCCTGCTCCCCAGTAGCAGGGCTCTTGCTTCTTTTTCACACTAAGAACGTCCTTTCGCTGACATACCATGGTGCTATATTGAACCTCATCAACTGGTAAATGAACAGTATTCTGTCAGCAGTCTTGTTGTTCTAAATTGGATTTTTAAATATAGTGCAAAACATGGATGTTGAACGGCAAAGTCATTTTCAGGCTCAGCGGGTCATTTCCTTTTTCATTTCTGCTTGTCTTTCAGGAACTGACTCCCAAGCAAACAGCTTCTATAAATACATAAATAAGTTAGCTTTTTTTTTTTTTTTCCAGGGGGGGTGGGGGGAGTTCAGTCATGAACTACAGCTATATGCAGTGCAATCTAAACACAGCTGAACAGGTAATCAGATCACATATCACTCTAGTTTGGACCTGCATGACCATATGAGTTAAAGAGGAGAGCTGATTTGCTCGAGTGAATTACAGCTGTACAAAACAGTTACAGTTTGTGGATTAGGGGAATTAATCCAGTCCTGGTAAGCTATTTAACTCTCATTAGGCTTTCTGGTGGGGGGGGGGGGAAAGAGACAACAAGGGATTCAAATAAAAACAAGCTTTCCTTTATATATACTGTAAATATATATGTACTTATATACATAACAGATCTGAAAAGGTGAAGGCACAAACACCTACAAATCAATACAATGGGTAAAAGGATAAAACCAGAAAGTTGGAAGACAATCGTTTGATCATCCACAGAAATCAGCGGTAAGCAATTCTGGACTCTAATCCTTTTGTGTGCGAGTAGGCTTCAATCCTGAGAAGAGGTGCTGTGTTTACTAATAAGATGGTTTTATTTCAGCTTCAAGCTTGGTGCCTTCATGACTATTACCTTTAGTGTCACAGTCAAAACCATTTTTACATATACACCATAAAAACGAAAAGAATATTCCACTACTGATAAGTGCATGCATGCTGTAAAACATTTATGGTTCTTGTTTACCTTTGGATGGTCAGCATCAATACTGACGCCTATGTTTGGTTACAGATATGCAATGCAAAATGGTAATAAAACTTTGAAAGCAAATATTTGTATCACACCTTGATGTACAGGGCAGGATCTCTGCACACACAAATAGCCTGCAAAATGTTTTACACACCTACAAAACACCTATGATACTTCTGTTCACTGAGGTCCTTCATTTAACAGCTGCTCAAATTATCAGGGAAATGTAAATGAGTCTCTCACATCACATCACTAAATACATTAAAACACAGGCTGCTGGAGTGTCATGTGCTGCTACTGTTAGGAACTTTAACCCCTAGATCAGCACCCCTACTGGGGTTTGTTCCTTCCTGCACTTAAAATAAAATTCTGCTTTGCATCTCTGGTAGAGTTGCTTCATTTTTACTGTGTATTAATCAGAGCCATGGAGGTGACTGTAGTGACAGCCACATACACACACAAAAAGTATAACAAAAGGGCTCAGTAATAAAAATATAAAAACAAAAGTTATGAAATAGTAGTACAGGAAAACATGCTCATTTTGCCTTCATTCCCACAGAGGAACTGCATCAGGGTGAAAAGGTCATCCACCATAAAAAAAAAAAAAAAAAATCGAACAAAAAAAATGACCATGACTTGCTGATACATGACCATTTCAGACTTCACTAAACCGGTTTGGTGACCACATAAAGCTCAATTCTATTCCTGCATTCTCACATGACTCGCACGGGTATTAAAACGTGAAAAGGCTAAAAACATTTGCATTGAGAGATTGCTTACATTGGACTTTTGAGGACAATTGGAGCTGACGCATTATTTTTCTAGCCAGCATATGAAAGCATACAACGTAAACCTCAATCTAATGCTAGAGGAAAAACTGTAAAATCTCCTTCGGCTTAATTATCATAGTGCATGAAATTGCACATTATAAAACTGATCTTCTCGTCAAGAAGAAAGCAACTTCAGAAAAACATGTCCAATGTACTACTTCAATATTAAATCTCAACCAGCACTCCTGATTAATCCTTCCAGATATAAGTGAGTTTTTAAAGTCTGGGTTGCGCTCTTCTTTTAATGGCTTTAACCAAGTGTGTTGTATTGTTGTGGAAAACATGCAGCTGTTCTGCCCACATAAAAGAATGAGTCAGAAAGAGCGTTGATGAAGTTGAGGCTGGGTGTGGCATAACAAAAAACACAAAAATATAAATGTGAAAATATTCACATACAATAAAAACCCAACAAAATAACAAGAGCTCAGAGACAAAAACAAGGGGTCAAAGGTTGCCTTCGTCCAGCATTTTATTCACACCATCACAGATCCTCTGCAAGTGGCCGCGGTACACCTCAGAGGGACTGTAGAGAGCTGCCAGGAAGTCGCAGTCGGAGAAGTGGTTGAAGACATGGTTGACACGGGCATGCGATTTGGCTGTGAGGTGCCTGTTGATGGCCTGGTGCAGCAGCTCACGGCAGTCGTTCAGGAGGCTGCTCATGACACGTCGGTCAAAGGTAAAGTCGATCTGGTGGAAGCTGACTGCAGTCATGGCCAGCGTGTGCACCTTTTTGCGGAAGCGGTCGACAAGCAGAAGCTCCTCGCTGCTGAACTGCCCATTACGGTACAGCACGCCCAATTTGACCACAATCTTAATGAGGTTCTTGATTATCTTCTGTGCTTCCTTGCGGTTGCGTGTGTACTCCTTGGTAACACGGTACAACTCATCCAGCACCTCACTGCTCGTGTCATCGATGAACAGGTTAGCTACTGTCTTGGTAGCCATCTTGCTCATGAGCTTCTTCTGGGCCTGCAGGGCCAGGTTCTTTGTGCTGAAGGAGTCCATGTTTTCTGGAAATGAAAGACCAAAAAAAAAAAAAGATGATTATCCAGTGAAGAAAAAAAAGTGATAGGAGAAGTGGGAGAACCTAGGGTGGGCAATATTAGTCCAAACAATACTCATGCATCCAAATTATAGAGCAGATGTTTACCCAGTTTACGCTGTGTGAAAGCACATGGAAACATGAGTACAATATCCCCATGGCAACATACACACCCACAACCCATCCACTTTATTAGGTACACCTGTACATACATGCAATTATCTAATCAGCCAATCATGTGACAGCAGCAGGATGGGGGGGGGACCTCATGCAGATACAGGTCAAGAGCTTCAGTTAATGTTCACATCAAACATTAGAATGGAGAAAATTCTTATCGGAGTATGTGAGATCATGGTTGTCAAATGGTTGATGATCTGGGAATTTAACACTACATTCTCTAGAGCCTGTCTGATACCAAAGATGATACCAGATGCAGGTGTTTCTAATAAAGTGGACAATGCAGTTGTGTTTCTGTATAACTTTATATGAAAAAGCAGCATGTTCAAAAGACATGCTCAGATTCAGAACCTGCAGTGTCTTGCATGACTCATGTTGCAAGGCTACGAGCATGACGTGTGAATATTCTCACCTGGACAGTTTCACTGACATCACTAATGAAAAACCACTGAGTTTGCAAAGGATTATTTATATACTCTGTGTTTTTGCCCTCTAACACACAATGAGGAAATGCTGTCCAATCACTGAAGCTTTAAAAAGGCATTTCCTTACTCTACCTACTGCTTACATACACACAGGCTTACCACCAAGACTGAGACATAACACATTCGTTCTGCAGAGCAGTGTCACTGGTGTCATTTAATTTTCTGAGGAGTTGGATTGATATTGATTTGCTCCCCACTCACGACATCCTGCCAAACGGGAAACACGCCGGTGCAAATTCCAGTTCTGTCTGTGTCTCTCTCTGATCTCCCACAATTCTTTGCAAAACAAAGCTGCAAAGCTCTGAAGCCATTCTGTTCTTTAGAGCTTTATACTCGAGTTTGTGTGCTGCCTACAAACACGTACTATTACAGGTATGATGAAATCCTTTAAACAAAACCTGGCATCTAGAGCATTTATTCTCTCTCATTACAATCACACAGACACACACTTTGTTGAGAGGAGAAAAAAAAATGTATTCAATGTCAAAAGCTACAAAAAAGGGCTAATGCACACTTATGATCCCAGAGAGGTCCTGCTTAGGACTTGCAGTCATTACCTTCTTCAACGTCAAAATAAATTACAGCCTGACAGAGCTGTAATTTCAGAATAGGGGATCTTTCACTTTCTAAAGCAATGTTGCGTGAAATGCATCATTTGCATTAGAGCATGGCATTATGGGCAAAATCGTGCCATAATATATTTATTGTTTGGTTCAAACAGAAAAATTGATTTCTGAAGTCAGTTCTCAGACAAAAAAAAAAAAACAAACACCACAATTTCCTGTGTTATAAAATGTAGGACAGGAAATTTAAAATTCTAATAAAAGGTTAAGGGAAGCCACAGCAGTTGCAATAATATTCATGAAGGAATGTTTACTGCATTTGGGAAAGCAAATGTGTACAAGTAATTTTACATTTATTCTGAAAGATTTTGTAAACACAAGCAATGCACTGTATAATTTCAAAAAGCAAAAGAAAACAAAAGTGGAGAGAATGTCATTATTTTTGCAATGAAGAAGCAAATATCACGAGGTCGAGTATCACCAGCCAATCAGATAGTTGACTCTGAGGCAGTCGAAACATATGCTGACTTCAAGAAAAGACGGAAGAGACAGACAGCAGTGTGGAAGCAATTATGTGCAGTAAGGCTAATCCATCATTACAACAGCACAACGACCGGAAGTAGCTTGATTTCACAGCCCAGTGTAGCCCCAGAAGACCTTTTTAAGCAAGTAGAAAATAATTGGAGCTTTAAAAATTGAATTCTTTTCATACTAGAGGACACACTGAGTGGGATATAAATAGATTGAATATCTACATCTTAATATTCTATATCTACATTTTAATCTAATGTGTACAAACAAGGAGAGACTTAATTCAATTTTCAACAGCTCCAAACATAACCCTAAGAGCTTCAACATAGTCTAGTTTAATCTCTGTACTGCCAGGAGACAGAACTAATGCCCATTATTGCATGACTATTCTGGACATTGAAATTTTAGTAAGACAAAAAAGGTAATTAGACAAAAGCAAAGCTAGTTAAGTTTTAGACAAAAGAGCAAAATCCTCTGTCCTCTGTAAGACTCAGCAGAAAACATACTGACCTTACTAAGCACCGACCCCGGAGACTACGTCCTTAAACATACGTCTCATTACAGAAAACATCACATCAATGATGAGGATTATTTTAATGAATATTTATTTATTAGATTATGACCTTAGACCATGTGGAGTGCACCCCATACAAATCAGCATGTAAACTGTTACTTTAGGACTGATATTAGATTAGAAAACAGTAGTATAAATAAGCATTAATTTACCTTGTAAACAGCACTACTAAACAGAACTGCGGACATAGAAAATTAATCAACAACTAAGACTCCAACAGCACTCAGGATTTAAATATGGATAACATCTCTTCATATTGCTCCCATTCCTTTTTTATTCATTTCAAAGCCCAAGTCTAATCAGCTTTTGGCCATAGATGGGGATAGAAACTGAGCTACACATGTGAATGTGACACACAGATTTATTTTTCTCCTCCTTTGGAGAAGCCCCTGATTTACTCAGGCTGAATAATAGCACCTGAGATCAAAGGGGGAATTGTTTGAAGAAAACATACAAGGTGAGGCAAGGTTGAAGAGATACAAAGCAGAGATGAAAACAGAGCAACTTTTTTAAAGGCGCACAAACAGGTCAAAACTTAAGGCTCACTGCATTACTCTGCTGCCATAAAACAGCAGTCAAATCACATTTTACACCTCAATAGTGGCTCTCAATGAGGTAATGAGGATCCCTGTCGTGTTCGGCGCTTAAGATAAAGCCTGAGATTTAGAAAGAGAGAGAGAGAGAAAAGATGGTAATCCAAGTCAGTGCTGAATGCTAAATTTTTAAAGTAGTTAAGGCAGCCGTATAGCATGCATGCACTCTGTGTTGAAATTCAACGTAAATCTTCTACCACGACATGATACCATTGCCAAATGTGGTGCAGGAATATGGTTTTGAACTTTGTCCAAGGAACTACTGGGCAGCAACCAACTGTCAAGCACTGTCATTTGTGGTTAGTTTTACACAAGCGCGAATAAAAACATTTCATGGCCGCAAGTAAAGAGGAACAACAGCTGTTCTTACTGTACATATATATAAATTTCATTTCTGCTACAGCAATAAAACAGAGTGAAAAGGAGCAATATTGAGCTCAATGATGGGTACTAAAACATCAAACCAGGCAACTAGCATTAAACACATGCTACCAGTCGTTCTAAATGTTTGGCTGACCAAAGAGTAGTGATAAAGCAAAAGGCCAGCGCTGGTATTAAAACTCACCTTCATGGAGATGTAATACTGCCAGCTCCATGTTCAGAAGTATCTATAAAGTGACTGGAATAGGAGTGAAGTTAGCTTTCAGGCATGAAGCAAACTTTCAGGCGTAACCTGCAACTTGGTGTGTGTACCTTGATTGCCTCAGGTGAGAAAGGGTGCGACTAAATAGATGCACCTGATACTTGCTTCCACTATCTCATCTTACCCTGCCCACTCCATGCTCTTTCTTAGTTTCTTTCACTTTTCCCTATTTTTTTAACAATGTAAATATATGCCATACTTGACTTTCAGATATAAAACAACGTGCAATAAAGAATTTGCTGCTTTCATGTCTGCTTATGTAACGAGTTTGTAAGTCAGTTCTCAGTTTGAGTGGCAGGAGTGTGTTTGTGTGTTCAGACAGATCATTGTCTCTTCAATATCAAAGAGCAAAAAATATATATGGGCTTTTTTTTCCTCATTTAGGCCACACAGGTCTATTGAAGCCTGTGGCATAATTAATTATTCAGTAGTGCCACAAAACAAGCCACAGATTAATAATTCATGCTGCATCATTTGAAAAAATAAAATGCTTACTAAGGATGTAATTAGCTAACGGTGATAGTGACCAGAAACTGCATAACAATGAGACACCAGAAACTAGGACACTCATCAGATGTGTGATCTTCAGTGAATGTTTGTTTCTCGTGCAAAGAATCATGTTGGGCACGAACATGGTGCATTTGTTGGCCTTAATGTTATAGAGGAGACCACAGCCAAAAGCATTTCCTGTATTCTTTGCAGCTTTACAACAGTATCTTGTGTCTATGAGACTTTGTGTAGCAGAACACACGTGTATGTTTGGTTTGGGGAAAAAGTGAGCTCTCTATTCAGTGTCATTTCGTAGTGTTTACAGCTACAATTTGACTCGTGACAAAGCTTTCTCTCAGGGCTTTCGGGTTCTGTAACAACCCACAGAATAGCCTTTTTGTAAAAGCCAGATGAGGAGGATTCACCAATCCTGCAGCTCAATGAGAAGCGTTCATTTCGTGACCACACAATTAAATCAGGCATACAAATACACAACACATAACTGTCACACACATAGTTGTGATTTAGAATCATGGTTTTCATGTTAAAAAAATACTTCAGGGGAAAAAAAAACCCCACCCCACAAAAACACAATGTAGTCAATCAGCCAAGACATGTTTGGTGCATGCAGATTACGCAACAAATCTTGACAAAGAAAGAAGCTTCCTTCTTATACGATTGTAAAATGGTAGCTTTGGGTAAGCTAGTAAGTAGATTTTAGATTATGAGATTAATGCTGTCTTTTGAAGAAGATTATCAGACTGTATAACATGATCCCAATAAAATCTTCAATTTCAGGACAACGGTTGTCCTCCATGTCAGATTACATGATGAAGATCCACTAAGGACAGACCTGCAATTAAAGAACATTATTATGTTCTGCTTAGATATATATACACATCAATCAGCATGATGTAGGCTCATGCAGAGAATTCAAGGAATGCTTGAGGTAATAAGGTTTTTACAGTTTATGGCTTGTCAGTTGTAGTGGTCCCATGAGATTTGGGGCATCCTATACCGTCCTCCTATTGGTGGCTTTTAAACAAGGGTCATACAAGAGGTCACTCTGGGAATGAAATCAAATATTTCTGACACTGCCAGCACTTTGGTCACAAACGCACTAAATCTGTCATGTCTTGAGATTGCTGAGATCTTACCTCATAAGTAAAGAACTGTAACCGAAGAATGTGCAACTGGAAAATCATAAACAATATCGCTGACTGACTACATTCTGTCTACAAGCAATGATTTCATGTACATTTGATTTTTTTTAGAGAAACTATTCCTTGATATTGATTAATCACACACACACACAGACACAGGTGTTTCCTGGGTTACAGATGAAGGTGCCATACACTTTGCAAGCTAGTAAATCAGGTTACGTCACCACCACCCTGTAAATAAGTTACCCAGACTCTCAACACATCAGGTTTACACAGCTGTAAGAGCCGTAGATGCTTATTGTAGTATAAGCTAGGGCTATATTCCATGTACCCTGTTAACATGAGAGGACTATATTCCTCACCTTATCATAATTCCTAACATGAGAGAAACTGGACCTTGAAATGGCATCTTTCCTCATAACTTATAACCGTGCAACTTTTATATCACTAGTCTGCCTCTTTTCCCTAGAAAGGTGCAAATAGCATACCTTTCAAAGCTCTACTATAAGAGGTAATTACAGTGCAATTGTGTAACTGATATTTTTAAAGGTATACAAAAGTGACATTTTCAAGTGAAATACAACGATCAAAGAGAACATTATGAGCACTGACAGGTGAAGTGAATAACACTGATTATCTCCTCATCATGGCACCTGTTAGTGGGTGGGATATATTAGTGAATATTTTGTATGCAACGTTGATATGTTAGAAGCAGAAAAATGGGCAAGCGTAAGGATTTGATTAAGTTTGACAAGGGCCAAATTGTGATGTCTAGACCAGAGCATGGTCTCCAAAACTGCAGCTCTTGTGGGGTGTTCCCGATCTGCAGTGGTCAGTATCTATCAAAAGTGGTCCAAGGAAGGAACAGTGGTGAACCGGCGACAAGGTCATAGGCGGCCAAGGCTCAATGATACACATGGGGAGGGAAGGCCGGCCGTGTGATCCGATCCAACAGACAAGTTACTGTTGCTCAAATTGCTGAAGAATTTAATGCTGGTTCTGATAGATGTCAGAATACACAGCGCAGGGCTGTTTTGGTAGCAAAAGGGGGACCAACACAATATTAGGCAGCTGGTCATAATGTTATGCCTGGTCAGTGTATATATTAACGATACAGAGGTTACGGAACAAGGAAAGGCACAGTTTATTTCTTTCTTCTTCTTCTGAGAGTGTAATAAGTGAGAGTTTTAAATGTAAGCAGTCTGCCATGACTGAAGATTTATTATTAATATCATCACCATTATCAGAGTTTAATGAGGTGTGTGCATATTACATCAGCTAGGCATATTCATTCAAAATCTATCATTTTCTATAACTTATATAGCAGGTAGCAAGCTGTATCTCAAACTATGTGACAGTATTATTTCGGTTTGCATCTTAAGTGCTGTGTAACGCAAATGATTTGATCACCAAACACAAGCGGCTGTCAGAATATGCTGTCTGCATGAATGCTGTAGTTCTAAAATGAAAAATTAACCCATTAAAAGACTAGGCTGTAAATAGCTCTCGTAATCAAGAGTGCAATGAGAGCTTTTCACCACCAGCTGAACACAACGTTAAAGATAAAAACACCGTGACCTCGGATTGTTCCAGTTTCACAGCCCACCGTGAACTTCACGCGCACACACGTCTAACGCATAACTGTGTAAAATTAGCTATATGAATAAAGCAAATATACCTTAATGTCCGATTGTTTTTTTTTTAAAGCGGATACGCGGCCGTCAAATCCGTGATCCAGTCCGCAACCTCCGTTCCTCAAATCTCCATCTAACAGCAACAGTTCGTGGCAGCCATCTCACAAGAAACTATTATAACCACTGATTTAAAAAAAAAAAAAAACGACAACTAAACCTTCTAACAAAGCTTAGTCACAAGAAAATCCCCCCGCTGGATAGATGTGTAAAGCTATTTTACTGTGCTTGTGAATAATTGAAGAAGTTGTCGTCCGTCCTCCGCCTCTTCAGATCGGTTACAGGAGTTTGTGTTACATGACTCCACCTTTAACGAAAAGTTTCAAACTCGAAGCGCTTGGAGACCGGATGATTGATGTCAAGTTTAGCCAATAACCTGTTCGAATCGGCTGTTACGCAACCAATCAGAAAGAAGAACAAGAAGTCAGAAACCAGTTCTTTCCCGCCCACGACTCTAAGGTTTCAGTGATTAGCAACCCTGTTAAAGTTCCAAAGCATACAGTTTGGATTCATTAGCTAGCGACAGTCTCTTTCATTAAGTATATTTAAGATTCAATAATTATGCAAACAGAACATGTGTAACTGAGACATATGTAAGCTTGTTTCACTTAGAAATAAAGTGCATTTGGAAGAATCCAGGGATCACGCATTCTATATTTTCTTAGCTGGAAGCTATTTGTAATCCCTTAATGTTTTTTTTTTTTTTTTGGCGTTGCATATTTATAGTACTTATCTCTGTTTCTGCAAAGTGTGATTTGTTCTCTACACGAAAGCTGAGAATTTCCCAAAGGAAATGGTCTACAGAGAACAATGAAAAAGGGGAATTCATCGACCCTGCTTACTTTTTTCTCTCTCTATAGAACAATTGGATGAAGACTATTTAGATGAGTAGTAGGAAGGAAATGACATGATGAGCTTTTATAAAACCTTTTCTTGCAAGCTACTCACGCAGAACACAGACAGGTGCAAATAAACAGGAACATGGACCATGGATTCACAATACTGAAAAATACCATACTGTGATTATTCTACTACATATTATGTTATTATATTTTGCTATTGGACCTTTCTCTCAGCACAGCTGTGATACCTGGTTAGTATTTGGCATGTCAGAAGTTGTGAAGAGGATACATGTGTATCAGGTAGACCTCACTCATTAATGAGTTAAGAAACAGTCCACCAATGACAACTATCCAGACAAACAACAGCGCTGTGGTCAGAAAAGGGCTAAGTGGAAAGTAAGTCTCAAATCTGATTAGAAAAATAGCTCTGGTTTGTACATGAAGGTGGGCCAGCCAGGAAGGTGTGTTTAATAAAGTGGCCAGTAAGAGTACACAGTGCTGCTGCACCTGATACACTTCTCTAAGTAAATTACATACCATTTCTTGAAAATAAGGTCTGAGATTGATCAAGATCACTGTATACAATAATTCATTACAGAAATGCAAGGCATGAAGACATGAAGCATAGTTACTTTAACCACCCTGATTTTCAGTCTTTTCCTATTACATCAGGTGTTGAAGTATTTCATTCCACTGGTATTCACATCAATATTTTTTTTTGACACATCCTGTTTTTTTATTTACTTTTAGTTCTGTTAAATGTTATGGATAATCTGTTTAAAATGTTATCACTGTTATCACTTAAGTTTTAACTATATCTATAGTGGTTCCCTTCCTATATAATTTTTCTCTTACTTGAATTTAATAAGATATAAAATGCAGATTGTCTTGTTTCAGAGAAAGTTTCATTCTGATACAGCTTTACCCCTTACCTGTTGCAAAACACTGACAGTGAAAACTACTTCTAAAAATGCTAAACATCTCAGAACACTTCACCATATCAACATTGTGGAGTGCCCACCACCATACATTTGCCTGTGTAGATTGTTTACCATAATATAAATGATAAAGCATTACAATTAATTGCAGATTGCTTCAAATAATAATTAATTACTAGCAATAAAGTTTATTAATGTAAACTTTGCGCCTAGAATTTCTGTCTAACCCATACTGAAAATGAACCATCTGACCAATCAGCAGTGAGCATTCAACAGCACTGTGGTATAAAATCATTTTTATTATTTACTGTGGATTAACAAGCAGCATATGTGTTGTACACCCAAATGGGTAACCAACCATTTTCCCATTATTGGATGTTTTCCTTGACAGCAAGAAGGCCTACCCTTGTTTTTTCCGTCCTATGAATGGACATCCCAAAGGAAACAGACTGACTTTAAACAATGCCTATGTGGCTTAAATAAGAAATGTGAACCACACAACATATTCAGTGTGTGAATACATCTAAACCAGAATTCTCATACTGCTGCATACTGCACAGGGTGGTGACAAATATTTTAGTTTTTAACAATGTTAAATATTAAAGATCCCAGACACCAATGATAAGCCTCTTTTCACCACCTTCACTGTTATATTGTGTAAAATGAATTCTCAGAAATGAATTCCCAATAGGTAATATATCTTCAGGCCAGTGAGTCACACTGATAAAATCAGTTTGTTTGATCAGGAGAAATGCAATTCAGACTAACAGATATAGTCTAAACTGCATTTCTTAGACTCTGTCTAAGCCTATTTAGGCAACCAAACAGATGTTTATATTAACCAATACTGAAAGATGAATAATTGTAATGCAATATAAAAGCATAGTGTGTTAATTTATTGTAATACTACATAGGGATTTTATATCCCAACTTTGCCTCAGTTCAGGGTCAGAACACATGGTCAGACCATTGGGTGGCCTTGGAATACTTGGCCATGTTTAAAAGTTCAATTACCTGTAAGACAGGATTATATTGTTATATTTTTTGATATAGATATAAAAAAAAATTGAATTGAATTTTAAAAATTGATCATCTGTTTGTATCTGAGGGTTGCCATCATCATTAGTTGGAGACAGATTTGTGGGTGTGCATTCTTGAAAGAAGCTTCAGGATTACATTTATCACTTTTGGGTGTGAATATGTGTGGCTGGCAGCTGCAACAGGCCACCTCCTCTTGCTCAGTTTGCTCCTCATCCATTTTTTTCACCTTCTACCTTACAGCATTTATTTCACCCAAGTAAACTCAGATGAACTCAGCCAAAATAATCTGCTCTAATGTAACTCTGCATGAAGAGAGAATACATTTCCCCTACCTACGGAACCCTTGCCCTAACCCTTGCTGCATGATTCAAACTTGAAAAATTCCAGGTGTGTTTTTGCCCAGCAGAGGGTGCTCCATCTCTGCGTTAACTCTAACTTAAATTGTAACAGTGAAATATATGATTGCATTTTCGGTGACTGTATGATTTTTATTAGATCTTTACTTATTGTTGCATAGTCTTTGTAGTGGATTTTCGCCTCCCCTATGGGTAGAATATTTTATGCTAGATGAAAAAATAAACCTCAGTTTGACACTGTACTGTTTTGTTGACCAAAAGATAGAAGAAACTTGTAGCAGATCTTCTAATCTTCCTGATCTGTTAAAATCATTGTTGCTTGCTGAATGTCCTGCAGATGTCCTCAGCTGGAATCCATTTGCTTTTATCCCCTACTGACTCCAGGAGTTGGTGGAGCTGAGATTGCAAGTTTTCTGGAAAGTGTAAAACGTTAAAGAATGCAATGTTTGAATGAAATTTCATTATCAACATCCTGGCCATGCTGCTTGTGCCTCAATACTTATTTCTGCTGTAAGAGGACTTTCAGCCCTCTGTGGAGTGACAAGGAGAACTGCATTATTCTTTAGACTATACCTAATCTTCCTTAATTCCCTCTTAATTAGCATTATAATTAATAACAATTTACAGGTTCCCTTCAGAAAAAAAAAAACACAACAAGATATTGCTTCCATAAACTTCTTATTTTACCTCACAGATCACAATGATTCTGCTGTATGCCACCTATAGAAATTGGCATGCTGAGATCTAAGAAGTGTAGTGGAAAAAGCAGTGGATTATGATCCAATATCTAATAGGATTTTCTTTTAATATTAGATTTAAAAGCACAGTTAGTAAATGTAATCTTCCTGTATGCAACAAATCCCAATTGTTTCCCCACTGTATGTTGTTCATTGACTGAATTATTATACATTTTAAGCCCTTGATCATGATTCAAAACAGACAACAACCCTCAATATTCTCCTTTATATCATCACTAAGCAGAAGGATGTTACTTTAAGTAAAGCGATGGTCTGGGCTGAACTCATCATTATTGCCCAGTACAATGGTATGCAGAGAGGAAAGCAGCTTCAGGCAAATCTCATCACCACAATCCACTAAGACTGTAGGAGTTCAGTTTTCATCAGAGCCACAGCAATCAGGGTCATCCAACAAGTTCAGATGCTTTTGTGCAGGAAATGAAGCCTTCTAATGGATTGGTACTTTTAATGGTTTTTAAATAGAGGCTCAAAGCATATTTTTCCTGAGAGATGTAGAACATTAACTTGCTTATACATTTGAGAAACAATGTTGGGAAAAATTACCACTTAAAATGTCTGATTTGAAAAGCCTTTGGAATTTTATTCTGCTTGGGAATAAGGAAAAACCATAGAAGGTTGAGGTTTTGTGATTTTTCTTAATGTTTGATGTTTTTCTTGATTATACTGACTGAATATTGACAGAGTACTTTTGTCCTCTTTACATGGGAGTATTTTATTTTGTTTTTAGTCTTGTTTTTAGTGTTTAAGTCTTGTTCAACATCATTCAAAATCCCAAGTGTATAAAAAGCTTACTTTACTATATGGCAAGTTGTTCATTATTTGTCCATTTGAGGCTCAAATTACCAGTTATGCTTAAATATGAAAACAGTGAAATTAATTTTGTAATTAATTTTGTTCATTTATAGTATACTATATATATAGTAGGCTGTATAGGCTATATAGCAGAGATTTATATATGAGTCATTTTCTTGTGATATGAAGTAATATAAAGTAATATAAATGCAAAAAGACTTGTCATAATACAGATGGGGAAAACCAGTGCTGAAGCAGTTACTTCTTGGTGCTTTTTCTCTTCTAGTCCTGCTGTAAGTTAGGTACATACTGCCATCTTGTGTACACTAAAAATGTGTATTTTACAGTAATATACCTGCAGCTGTGGTTGCCAGAACTTTACCGTAAATTGTATGGTGTAACTTTATTAGCAACCGTAAATTTCACAGTTGAGAACTGTTGTTTGTTTACAGTCTCTCTCACATAAAAACTCAATACAACTGTATATCAGGGTATTTTATTACTGGCAGATAGATTTTCTTGTTGCCAGAATTTCATGGTAAGGATAGTGAATAAGAATAAGGAGACCAAGTGGAAACCAGACTTGTGAGACAGAGTCTCATTCAGACATGGTTCAATATCTCTCTCTCTCAACATATATATATATACACTTGGTGTATACATATATTGGTGTATACATGCACACATATAAGTGTATATAACATATATATATATACACTTGGTCTCCTTATTCTTATATATATATAATAAAATATATATATATATTATAAAAGAATAAAATATACCATATACATATTATATATATATAAATATATATATATATATATATATATATAAATAAAAAAATATTTATAAATATAAACACACTATATTGCCAAAAGTATTCGCTCACCCATCCACATAATCAGAATTAGGTGTTCCAATCACTTCCATGGCCACAGGTGTATAAAATCAAGCACCTAGGCATGCAGACTGTTTTTACAAACATTTGTGAAAGAATGGGTCGCTCTCAGGAGCTCAGTGAATTCCAGCGTGGAACTGTGATAGGATGCCACCTGTGCAACAAATCCAGTCGTGAAATTTCCTCGCTCCTAAATATTCCACAGTCAACTGTCAGCTCTATTATAATAATGTGGAAGTGTTTGGGAACGACAGCAACTCAGCCACGAAGTGGTAGGCCACGTAAACTGTCGGAGCGGGGTCAGCGGATGCTGAGGCGCATAGTGCGAAGAGGTCGCCAACTTTCTGCAGAGTCAATCGCTACAGACCTCCAAACTTCATGTGGCCTTCAGATTAGCTCAAGAACAGTGCGCAGAGAGCTTCATGGAATGGGTTTCCATGGCCGAGCAGCTGCATCCAAGCCATACATCACCAAGTGCAATGCAAAGCGTCGGATGCAGTGGTGTAAAGCACGCCGCCACTGGACTCTAGAGCAGTGGAGACGCGTTCTCTGGAGTGACGAATCGCGCTTCTCCATCTGGCAATCTGATGGACGAGTCTGGGTTTGGTGGTTGCCAGGAGAACGGTACTTGTCTGACTGCATTGTGCCAAATGTAAAGTTTGGTGGAGGGGGGATTATGGTGTGGGGTTGTTTTTCAGGAGCTGGGCTTGGCCCCTTAGTTCCAGTGAAAGGAACTCTGAATGCTTCAGCATACCAAGACATTTTGGACAATTCCATGCTCCCAACTTTGTGGGAACAGTTTGGAGCTGGCCCCTTCCTCTTCCAACATGACTGTGCACCAGTGCACAAAGCAAGGTCCATAAAGACATGGATGACAGAGTCTGGTGTGGATGAACTTGACTGGCCTGCACAGAGTCCTGACCTCAACCCGATAGAACACCTTTGGGATGAATTATGAGAGCGGAGACAGAGCCAGGCCTTCTCGTCCAACATCAGTGTGTGACCTCACAAATGTGCTTCTGGAAGAATGGTCAAAAATTCCCATAAACACACTCCTAAACCTTGTGGACAGCCTTCCCAGAAGAAGCTGTTATAACTGCAAAGGGTGGACCGACGTCATATTGAACCCTATGGATTAGGAATGGGATGTCACTTAAGTTCATATGCGAGTCAAGGCAGGTGAGCGAATACTCTTGGCAATATAGTGTATATATATACATAGGTTACAAATTACAATCAAATAAATAAATAAAAGGCTAAACATGTAGATCACCTGGTAGAACATGTACCACATACTGTTATTCAGGCAGTCAAGGTTCAATTCCAGCTTAGGACCTTTGCTGCAAATCATCCCATCTGGCTCTGCTGTGTTTTCACTGCAACTGTGCAAAAATGAGCTGCATTTTTAAATTTTTTTAAACTTTTAATCTAGGCTGAAGTGTCACATCATCTCTGGAACAAAGGCTCAAATGCTCTCTAGAAACAGTTTTATTAACCTCAGTTTATGGATAGTTACCTTGCAGCATGAACTGCCTTGAAGCATAGCAGGAAGCATAATTGACTTGTTACAGAAATTTCAACTGAACATGCTTAGGTTAATCTAGCTAACTCAATACAAAGAACGTTCAATATAAAACAGATATCTTAAAGTTAAACTTAACTAACTACTAACTACTAACAGACAAGACCGCATTATAAATGTTAATATAACCCCTAACTAAACCCAGCAAATGTAATCTAATATTCCTCAACAGTCAAAAGTTGTGCAAAAGAATGTGTTCCAACAGATGCTGGGCTTGAAGAAATGGTGCTAACTGCGAGCATGTTGAAAATTCACTTTTCATTAGCAGTGCAAGAGTTTCTCTCATTTCTCTCTTCTCCCTGCTACTAAATTAGCAAGTTATCCAGTGAAAGTTATCCAGTAAAAGTAGAAGTCCTCAATTTAAATTTCTACTTGAGTTAAAGTATATAAGTACTTGTATCCAAATGTACTCAAGTAAAAAATATACTACATTTTCCTAGCTTTCCTGTCATTTTTTGTAATTAACTATTCATTTTATGTGAGAAGAATCAGTCATACTACTCACACATGCCTGTTAATACAAGGTCTCAGAAATGATCATGATACAGATGTCAGTTACACTATATTGCCAAAAGTATTCGCTCACCTGCCTTGACTCTCATATGAACTTAAGTGACATCCCATTCCTAATCCATAGGGTTCAATATGACGTCGGTCCACCCTTTGCAGCTATAACAACTTCAACTCTTCTGGGAAGGCTGTCCACAAGGTTTAGGAGTGTGTTTATGGGAATTTTTGACCATTCTTCCAGAAGCGCATTTGTGAGGTCACACACTGATGTTGGACGAGAAGGCCTGGCTCTCTGTCTCCGCTCTAATTCATCCCAAAGGTGTTCTATCGGGTTGAGGTCAGGACTCTGTGCAGGCCAGTCAAGTTCATCCACACCAGACTCTGTCATCCATGTCTTTATGGACCTTGCTTTGTGCACTGGTGCACAGTCATGTTGGAAGAGGAAGGGGCCAGCTCCAAACTGTTCCCACAAAGTTGGGAGCATGGAATTGTCCAAAATGTCTTGGTATGCTGAAGCATTCAGAGTTCCTTTCACTGGAACTAAGGGGCCAAGCCCAGCTCCTGAAAAACAACCCCACACCATAATCCCCCCTCCACCAAACTTTACACTTGACACAATGCAGTCAGACAAGTACCGTTCTCCTGGCAACCACCAAACCCAGACTCGTCCATCAGATTGCCAGATGGAGAAGCGCGATTCGTCACTCCAGAGAACGCGTCTCCACTGCTCTAGAGTCCAGTGGCGGCGTGCTTTACACCACTGCATCCGACGCTTTGCATTGCACTTGGTGATGTATGGCTTGGATGCAGCTGCTCGGCCATGGAAACCCATTCCATGAAGCTCTCTGCGCACTGTTCTTGAGCTAATCTGAAGGCCACATGAAGTTTGGAGGTCTGTAGCGATTGACTCTGCAGAAAGTTGGCGACCTCTTCGCACTATGTGCCTCAGCATCCGCTGACCCCGCTCCGTCAGTTTACGTGGCCTACCACTTCGTGGCTGAGTTGCTGTCGTTCCCAAACACTTCCACATTCTTATAATAGAGCTGACAGTTGACTGTGGAATATTTAGGAGCGAGGAAATTTCACGACTGGATTTGTTGCACAGGTGGCATCCTATCACAGTTCCACGCTGGAATTCACTGAGCTCCTGAGAGCGACCCATTCTTTCACAAATGTTTGTAAAAACAGTCTGCATGCCTAGGTGCTTGATTTTATACACCTGTGGCCATGGAAGTGATTGGAACACCTGATTCTGATTATTTGGATGGGTGAGCGAATACTTTTGGCAATATAGTGTAACATTATTATAAGTCAAGGAGCACAAGGGGAACATGGGTGGCTGTAAATTAGCAGGACTTGAGATCAATTAGGTTTCCCTGTTAAGATTTATGTTATACTTATGATAGTAACAAATTAAAACCTGATAAAACACTTTACCAAGTAGATGTTGAAATGGCACATTTGTTTGTTTGTGTGTGTGTGTCAGTATTTACACGGCACAGGTATTTGTGCATGGGCACTACACAAGAAAAAGGACCCTTATATAAAGACAGGGTCTGTAGATTGTGAAGGGTCTGTAGAAAATAGTAAGTACTATAGCGGGACATTCTAACTTGGTAACTCATATAGAGTAACTAATGTGTGCTCAACACTCCTGTGTCCTGGGAATCAGTTGTAAACAAATGACAAGCAAGTATCTAAGCAAATTCACTTTAACAGAAACTTGCTACTATACAGATTCAGAAAAAATAATTAGAAGAATAATAACATAACTAAAATAATGACAGATTTATTCACATACACAATAAAATCCTTCAATTTTGCAAGCTAACATCAGATTTCATATTAAAGACAATCGCCATTATGGTTATCACAGGATGTGCTCACCTCTACATGTTTTTTCAAATATGATGTTGAATTCTTGTAAGACGAAATCATATGTTACTGAGGCAGGCAGAGTAAGCATCTGAATATGAAACTGACAAATGCATTTTTTTAATACAAGCATCTTTCAGTTCATTGTGGAGAGTTACTTTGTAGTGAGTTTGTGTATTTTTTCAGGAGAATTCACATTTTTGCATTCATGGATATTAAGGGGTATACAACAAAAATTTGAGAAGTTACAGCTTACAGTTACTTTTACAATTACAATTGCTTAAAGTATAGATAAGTGACTGACATGACTGAATGGCAACAGTTACTTTTTAACGCTTAACTCTTAATGATTCGTTTATGGATAATTTCAAGTCAATATGTTTTCACAATGGCACTTCACATTACCATTTTAGCTAATGCTTTTAGCTAATGCTACAGACTCTGAACAGATTAGATGAATGTTTGAAACTTGAAATGAAGAATAAATGTATACTTCTCTGCCTAATCCTCTTTAAACATTCTGTTTTCCACATCAAGTCATATAGTCACTTCATCAGACCTTAGTCATTAACACTAATACACCACTAACACTTTAATCAGCCCAGAGTGCATAAATGAAACTAGAATCACTGAACTTTTATTTAGTCCGCTGAAATATTTTACTCGGTTCAGCATTTGATGATTACTGCTTTAGAGCGTTTCTGATAAGTTTACAAAATTATCAAACATTAACTTGGCAACACTTCTCTAATCAGAGTAATTTTTTTTACAGTAATCAAATGTGCTGAGTGATACTTGATGCATGTGTTGTCTGCATTGCAGAGATATGCATATGCAGTTCAGTAGTCTAATATTTGTAATCCCACTAATCTCCCATCACTAAGACAAGTTTGAGGTGATCAAAAATCTGAATTCCTATCCACTTGCTAAATCATTGTTCTCATTATCACACTGGAAATATGTGAATTGAGTCAGCTTGCCACTGTTAGTGCAGAAGATCATGATCCCAAAATCAACTGTGAGAAAAAAAGTGATTATTCAGGGAAAGAATCCCACATGGATAGTGTTATTTAACCAATCACATTAATTGTCTTGGTCTAAATCATGAGACATACAGTAAGATACATAATAAAAATATAACCTTCAAAATATTGACCATATTTAAATGATTCTGTGCATGACAAGAAATATCATTAAATTTTCTCACATTGTCCTCAATATCTTGTCCAGATTATCAGCCTGTTATATCACTCCAGTTGCATGAGATGAGTAATAAAGCATATGCATATGCTGCCTAGACTGAAACACTATGAATAAATTAATATGGTTAAATATGTTGAGGTATACTTCCAATTTATTTCCAAGTTTATTTCCACCAAAACATATCAACCATAACGATTATTGGTTTTCTGAAGAATCATTCATCAGCTGTGAGAATTATCTCTATGCTGTACAAAGAGTAAATCTCTCAGTACTCGTTTTGACCACTCATACAGTTACCTTGTTTTTTTACTTTTATTTAAAGGATGGAATATATTATTATTATTATTATTATTATTATTATTATTATTATTATTATTGTTATTATTATTATTACTATTATTATTATTATTATTATTATTAGTAGTAGTAGTAGTAGTAGTAGTAGTAGTAGTAGTATAAGAAGAAGGAGTAGAAGAACAAGAAGAACAATTGCTTTAGAAATAAAACAATAATGATGACAGTAATAATGATAGTTGTTGCTCTATCGGCTGCTCAATACGTGTGTGAGGGGTCGCCACAGTGGACCAACTGATCCAACAACAACTTGGCACAGGTTTTACGCCTGTTCACATTAACCGATATTTTCCGTGTAGGTTTAAATCAATATCAGGAGCTGTGCGCTTGGCTGGACTGTTTCTAAGCAGTTACTGGTGACGTCATTCTAGAATTAGAACGATCTCTATTATGACGCAAGCTTCATAGTGCAGTGTTGAGTCATTTTGATCAAGCATCAAATCTCTTGCTTTACTGCGGTGATTACTACATTTGCGATTTGTAAGCAATTTATGGCCGGTAAAACCGAAACTTTTGAGGGCTGGCCAACGGTGTTACTGCCGTTTGGCCTGTCGAAGTTGCTGGAGAACATGACCAGGGCAGTTATGATTGAACAGCCGGAAAACGTCGCCTTGTTTCTGGCTAATTACACGTCTGATCTGCTACTGTACAGAGACCGTGAGTATTTTTTTCCCCACTAAACAAAACTTTTAGCACTTTACAACAATAGTAGATTTCGTGCTGTCAAATTAGCTTCAGATTATAACGGTAATGGGTTTTCGATGGCTGATGTGTGAAGAAAAGCTTTCTTTGTGGCTCGTAATTACAACATATACTACCATCTTCAGTGAAATTTAGCTAGCAGCTTAGCTCTTTTTGCGCTACGTGACAGACTGCTAAAGTTGACTTGATTTTAGAAAAATGTTTTGATGGCCTAAGACTGAAAATTGAACAGGGTGGCAGAGCAGCACCACAGTTTGTACAGCTCTCTCGGTATAGTGAAAGTGACTGGCTAATTAAGAGCATGTACTGCTGGCCGTGTTTGCGGACAGACCCCTTAAAATGGCGGAAATGAAAGTGAATGAAATAATAATAAACAGAAGATGTTTCCAACACCTGGTTACAAGGGGATTCAATGTGCAAGCAGATAATAACAGCAAACAACAGGAAACTAAAACTATTGTCAAAAACACGCGAGCTAAGTATGAAACAAGCTACGACTATAGCTAAGTTATTTTCCTAATGAAGTACTCCATTAGTATTTACACTTTATAAACACATAAATGTCCCCTTATGACTCTGTCGCATAACAACAGATGAGTAAATCAAATATAATTTTTTTTCCTTAAACGGCGGTTGACTAGTTATTGTGTTGTGTATTGTATTTACAACCATTTCTACATTGTGTATTATGTTGTATTTACAGCCATTTTTGTTGTATTTGACAATCTTTATGCTAAAAATGTAAGTTATTATGACCAACTGCCTTGGTTTTGATTCCTCAGAAAACCCATCCCTGGACATGAATGAAGTCATAATTGGATTTCAAGCCAGGAGAGGTGAGTTTTATGACAAACCATATATAAAAAAATGTATTCCTGATTTCTTAATAATTTTTAAACATTGTTGTAAAAAAACAGTGAAGCTTTAACAGAATAAAGAGACATTAACAATAATAATAGTAAAAAAATATATAAATACTTTTTTCTGGATTCTCAGAAGAGGTCAAGAAAATATATTATGACGCCACAACTGGTGGAGTTCAAGGTTTCAGGAAGGAAAGTGGGAAGTGTTCCCCAAACCTCCTCTCAACCAGTCAAGGTGAGAACTGTTGATTACTGCAAACTTAAAATGGTACTGTTTAAGATAAATTAAAGAATTGTATGTTGTTTATTTTTATGCCAAGAAGAGTTTCAGAATTATTAAATTAGAATATTGGTTGTTTCTGTATGTGTAAGGAAATATTTCTGTTTTCAATAATATGATGTTTGTGGTTTGTTAAACCACACACCTGGTATATAATATTGGGATATAACCTGCTTAAACTTTGTCAACTTTAATCATAAGCTGTTCATAAGATTCTGTTTACACAATTGCACTTTTTGGCTATGTAGCCAAATGTAGCACATATGTAGGCTATGTAGCACATAGATGTGATAGAAGGAACATCTTGCTGTATTAGCAAACTTCCTTATAGTTATGGTTATATATTCTCTTCTCTCACTGAAGTTCAACAACAACCTAGGCCACCACCAAAACCTATGAGAACATTAGCAGCAACTTTAAAAAGAGCTGCTTTACAGAAAAAATATTCAAATGGAGCTGAAGTCAGTGTCACACCACCTGAATGTGTTCCTGATGTCGAGCACCTATGGGAAACACCAGTGGTCGAAGGTAAATTACAAATTACACAGTATTGTGCAAACATTGAGTGAGCAGCTGTTCAGTGGATGGAAACTCCTTGTTGATAAGAAATGTCAGAAGAAAATTGCCTGATTGTTTAAGCTGACAGGAAGAATTTAGTAAGTCATGTAATAATTCCACAACTGGTGAACGAAAAAGCATCTCAGCATGCACAATACATTGAACACTGAGGTGTATGGACTACAATGGCAGAAGACCACTTTGAGTTTCTCTCCTGTCAGCCAGGAAAACCAATCTGCGTCTGTCATTTTAGAGGCAGTTATTTGAGGCAGATTTGCAGTCAAGTCTCCATAACTGAACAGCTGATAAATTCAACAAAATAGACTTCATGTTAAAACTATAATGTTGTATATAATATACAATTATATAGTATACAATTATAGACAGAACGTCTCGCTGAATTAGCAATGTTCTGCATGGTTATGGTTATATCTCCTTTCTATTCTATTCTATTCTTCTGGTCGAATACTGATTTGGTCAAAAATTGAATTATTTTTCCCAATAGGAAATAATGTAAAACGAATTAATCTGTTTCAACTCGATGGTTGATGGCAACACTGATGCCTGATTTACCCTTTTTTGGAGACATGGCTGAAATTACACCACAAAAGATATATAACACAAGCACTCACAGTTTATGCTTTCAGAACAGATGACACGTGTAAACTGCTTCATCTCTATTGTCTATGCCAGGGTACACCGCATGGAAAATGTGTGCGGCATGGACGTTGCTAGGCCACTTTTAGGGGGGCTTTAGCCCCCCTAACATTTCTACTCAGCACCCCTAAAAATTCTGTGATTCTCCATAAACTGTACACAAATTCGTAATCGCCTCAGTCCCCTTTAAATTTCATATGAAAATGGCAGCAGACATCAGCTCCTCCCCGTCTTTCAGCGCGTTCTTCAATCCGCAGATTGTGGCATTGCACTGCGAGGATCAGAGGATGAGATGTGTGTGTGTGTCTGTGTGTGAGATCAGGAAGACTCAAATTTTTCTTGTTCAGTACTCAAATGTTATGCAATACAGTGGAATGCTGCAATAAGTGTACCATCCTACCCTGTTAGTCAAACGTTTATTTTATTTTATTTTATTTGTTTACTATTATACCCTCATTAGGGTCTGAGCCCCCTTAAATGAAAATCTTAGAATCGCCCCTGGTGTGCGGTCACAATAGTTCTTTTCAGGTCGGGACGAACACAGAAAAATATTTTTGAAAATTGAAAATTTGTGTCAAAAATACAGTTCACATTAACATTTGTTTGAATTTTGTTTGAAATGTTGATATCTGTTGCAATCCTGTATGAAACAAGAACTGTGTTCCTTTTGTACACTGAGGTCAAATTGACTCGAAAATTGAATACCGAAAATTCGAACACAGGGGTGGTCAAGGACCGAGGTACCACTGTATGTAGTATACAATTATAGATGGAACATCCTGTTGTATTAGCAAACATCTGCATGGTTAAGGTTATATCCTCTTCTCTCACTGCAGTTAAACATAAACCAATGCCACCACCAAAACCTTTGAGAAGATTAGCAGCAGCTTTAAAAAGGGTTATTATACGGACAAAATGTTCAAAGAGTGATGGTGAACCCACTGGCCATGTGAAGCACTCTACTGGACTGCTAAAGACATCATCTATTCAGGGTAGTGTTCTGATGTCCTGTGAGGTGGCTGATGAATCTGTCACAACGCAACAGGAGGCTTCACTAGATAAAGGTACATTTCACAGACAGACAACTTCACTGAACTTATGAAGAGGTATTTATTACTCTTCACTGGACAGCTGATAACTTTAACCAAATAAATTTAATCTTAAAACTATCATGAAGTCAGACATGAATCTCCTTCTTCCAATCCTAAGTTTCTTTTAAACTCATAAGTTCCTGTTTACACAATTGCACTTTTTGACTATATAGTATACAGTTATAGAAGGAAGATCCTGTTGTATTAACAAACTTCTGCATGGTTAATTTTATATCCTCTCCTCTCACTGCAGTTAAACCTCGACGTATACCCCCACCAAAACCTAAGAGAAATCCAGCAGCAGCTTTAAAAACTGCTGCTTTTCTGATGAATTATTCAGAGATTTATGGTGAAACCATTGACCAAGAGAAATGCTCTGCTGGACTGGCAAAGACATCATCTCTTCAGGATGGTGTTCTGATGTCCTGTGAGGTGGCTGATGAATTCATCACAACGCAACAGGAGCCTTCACTAGATAAAGGTACATTTCACAGACAGACAACTTCATTGAACTTAAAAAGAGGTGTTTATTATAGTGACTAGTGGCTATGAATAGACAACAATCACAGCCGAAATGCCACCAGTTACCAGTACCTAACAACTGCGATGGTAAGAGTTTTGCAATCAAGTCTCCATACCCGAACAGCAGATAACTTCAACAAAATATACTTCATGACAGAAATGACGTTGTTTCTTATAATCATATGTTGATCATATGATCTGGTTTACACAATTGCACTTTTTGACTATATAGTATACAGTTATAGAAGGAACACCCTGTTGTATTAGCAAACTTCTTCATAGTTAAGGTTATTTCGTCTTCTCTCACTGCAGTTAAACATCAACCTATGCCATCATCAAAACCTAAAAGAAGATCAGCAGCAGCTTCAAAAAGAGCTGCTGTACATATGAAAAAGTCAAGGAGTGATGGTGAAACCACTGGCAAAGTGAAACATTCAACTGGACTGACAAAGGCATCATCTCTTCAGGATAGCGTACTGATGTCCTGTGAGGTGGCTGATGAATCCATTACAACGCAACAGGAGGCTTCACTAGATAAAGGTACATTTCACAGACAGACAACTTCATTGAACTTATGAAGATGTATTTATTATAGTCACTAATGTCTGTAAATAGACAATAATCACAGCCAAAATGCCACCATTTACCAGTACCTAACAATTACGCTGGTAAAAGCAGTAAACAGGCAGTACTAATGCTCAATGTTTGTTTTTCAGAGGTTGTTCAACGGAGAAGTGAAGAATCCTCGAATGGGTTTGACAGACCTCAGTTCAGTGAAGTCAGTGTCACACCACCTGAAAGTGTTCCTGATGTCGAGCTGCTACAGGAAACACCAGTGGTTGAAGGTAAATTACAAATTACACAGTATTGTTCACAGAACCTCAAAACATTTAGTGAGCGGCTGTTCAGTGGATGGAAACTCCTTGTTGATAAGAAAGGTCAGAGGAAAATGGCCAGATTTGTTTGAGCTGACAGGAAGAATTTAGTAACTCATATAATAATTCCACAACTGTGGTGAACAGAAAAGAATCTCAGCATGCATAAAGCATTGAATGCTGTGGCGTATGGGCTACAATAGCAGATGACCACTTTGGGTTTTACTCCTCTCAACCAAGAAAAGGAATCTGAGGCTATCAATTTAGAGGCAGTTATTAGAGGCAGTTTTGCAATCAAGTCTCCATACCCGAACAGCTGATAACTTCAACAAAATATACTTCATGACAGAAATGACTTTGTTTCTTATAATCATATGTTGATCATATGATCTGGTTTACAGAATTGTACTTTTTGACTATATAGTATACAGTTATAGAAGGAACACCCTGTTGTATTAGCGAACTTCTTCATAGTTAAGGTTATTTCGTCTTCTCTCACTGCAGTTAAACATCAACCTATGCCACCATCAAAACCTAAAAGAAGATCAGCAGCAGCTTCAAAAAGAGCTGCTGTACATATGAAAAAGTCAAGGAGTGATGGGGAAACCACTGGCAAAGTGAAACATTCTACTGGACTGACAAAGGCATCATCTCTTCAGGATAGCGTACTGATGTCCTGTGAGGTGGCTGATGAATCCATCACAACGCAACAGGAGGCTTCACTAGATAAAGGTACATTTCACAGACAGACAACTTAAACATATAAAGAGGCATTTATAGTGATTAGTGGCTATAAATAGATGAGGGCGCTGGTGGCTCAGTGGTAGGTTTCTTGCTTACCATGCGGAAGGCCCGGGTTTAAGTCCCAGCCAGTGCCCCGACCCCAGCCACTGGATGCAGTGCCGGTCCCAAGCCCGGATAAAATTGGAGGGTTGCGTCAGGAAGGGCATCTGGTGTAAAACCTGTGCCAAGTTGTTGTGCGGAGCAGTTGGTCCGTTGTGGCGACCCCTCATGCACGTAGGGAGCAGCCGAAAGATCAACAACAACAGTGGCTATAAATAGACAATAAGAACAATCAAAATTCTATCAGTTACCAATACTAAGTGTGGAAAAAGGTAAATTGCAAATTACACACAATTGTGCAAAAAAAAAAAATCTATGTATCATCAAACTTGGGAAATAACCCCTTTGACAAACCATTTTCTAATAGTGTATTGTACCAAAACAGTCAATATTTCGTGCTGAATGAAATTCCTTTCCTTTACGTTTTTTAGGAAGTTAAAAGAATTATAATATGGTTGAGATTCAAACAGTGGCTTTATATTGTGCTCTTGCAAGAAAAACCACTAACACATTAAGTGATAAAACACAATTTTAGAAAAACATGACTAAAGTCTACAGCCAGATTATAAGTATTTATCCTCTCTGGTTAATTATACCAATTTCACATCATACATTAAGTCACATTCGTGAGCATCCCATCACTGAAGTGCTAGGTGGTCCCTTATATCTTCTACATAATCTTTTTCCAGATAAGCATCTTGCCATTCAACAAATTTCAAGGAGAGGTTCTTCAGCAAGATGCTCAAGCTCAGAAAGTCAGGACAATTCACCATCTGAAGTGCAGTCTGACCAAGTGTCATTTTCTTCCGAGGCCATAACAACAATGGTGCCTTCGAAGAGACTGTCATCATCATCATTATCATTGTCATCATCATCATTATCATCAGCATCTTATCCAAGTAAGTGAAAGCTTTTAAGCATAAATGTATTCAACCAGGCAAATAAACTGATGTTGAGAACATAGACTGTGTGAGTAAGAGATATTTTCTAAGCAACATTCCCTTCTGTTTTCAGGAAGCCCTTCTTCTGAGTCTCTCTCAGATGATTACAAAGAAGGTATGGCATCAAATAAGACAGCAGTGTCCTCTACACCTGGAAAGCCATCGCGTTTGCTCCCCAAAAGACCGAAAGCTGCAAAGGAATCATTTCGAAGACAACCAGAGGGTGTAACTGTAACAACATTAGTAAAGTTAGTGGAGGATGTAAAATTGCCTCTACTACCATCATCATGCAGAAGGCCAGACAGTCACACTCTGAGAAAACCAGGACCACTGAGATCAACTGAGAAATTAAAACTTCCTCAAATAGGTAATATACTATATATATATATATATATATATATATATATATATATATATATATATATATATATATATATATATATATATATATATATATACACACACACGTATATATTTCTGGCATAGTGGTTAGAATGCTTTGATTCCCACCATTACCCTGTGCTAGGTACTACAGTTTCCTTCTTCCAGTCCAAAGACTTGTGTGATATAAGACTGTGTAGGATAAGTGGTACAGGAAACGGATGGATATATGAGATGGATATATGAGATTTTATGAGGTTTCCTTCTTTTGGATTTTTAGGTAAGAGATATTTTCTAAGCAACATTCCCTTCTGTTTTCAGGAAGCCCTTCTTCTGAGTCTCTCTCAGATGATCACAAAGAAGGTATGGCATCACGTTCTTCTAAGACAGCAGTGTCCTCTACACCTGGAAAGCCATCGCGTTTGCTCCCCAAAAGACCGAAAGCTGCAAAGGAATCATTTCGAAGACAACCAGAGGGTGTAACTGTAACAACATTAGTAAAGTTAGTGGAGGATGTAAAATTGCCTCTACTACCATCATCATGCAGAAGGCCAGACAGTCACACTCTGAGAAAACCAGGACCACTGAGATCAACTGAGAAATTAAAACTTCCTCAAATAGGTAATATATATATATATATAGTAGTGGTAGTGGTTAGAATGCTTTGATTCCCACCATTACCCTGTGCTAGGTACTACAGTTTCCTTCTTCCAGTCCAAAGACTTGTGTGATATAAAACTGTGTAGGATAAGTGGTACAGGAAACAGATGGATATATGAGATTTTATGAGGTTTCCTTCTTTTGGATTTCTAGGTACTAAATCATGGAGACCAAGACCAAGCCAGGATATCAGAACCAGCTCAGCATCTTCAGAAGAGGAAGAGAACAACCTAAATGAGAGTTGGACATTATACCATCTTCCACATAGGGAGGAAGAGGGAACACTGTCTACCACAGTCCTCTCGCAGCCACAGTTCCAAAATGGGGCAAAAATCCAGGCCATCGGACCTGGCTATGTTCTACTCACAGCATGTCAGACCACGAGATCACCAACTGACCAAGGCTGTTTGGTGATCAAACCACCTCCTTGTCTACATAAAAATACTTAGCCCTGTGTAGTGGAAAAGTGTACCAAATGTGTTCTTTTTAATTAAATCAAATAAAAAATGTACATTGTGCAATAAAACGTTTTTTTTATGACTGTCTGTTACATACAAGTAGAATTTTGAAATGAACAATCCATATTTTAGAATATAAATAAAAACTCAAAATATAATTTTAAGTCGAAGCAGCCATAACATTAAAACTACTGACAGCTGAAGTGAATACCACTGATAATCTTGTTACAGTGGCACATGACAATGGGTTGCATATAATTAGGCAGCAACTAAATAGTCAGTTCTCAAAGTTGATGTGTTGGATCTTTGCGACTTTGACAAAGGTAAAATTGTGATTGCTAGATCATTAGGTTAGAGCATCTCCAAAACAGTAGGCCCATCAGTACCCACCAAAAGTGGTTCAAGATAACTGGTGAACTAACAACAGGGTCATGTGTGCCTATGGCTCTCTGATGCATGTTCGGAGGAAAGGCTAGCTCACCTGTTCTGATCCCAAATACTAGAGTTACAGTAGCACAAATTGATGGAAAGGTTCAAGCTGGTTATGATAGAAAGCTGTAAGAACACAGTGCATTTACAGCTTGCTGTGAATGGGGCTGTGTAGCTGCAGACCAGTCAGAGTGCCCATGCTGATCCCTGACCACATTGAAAGTATCACACGGGTATATAGGCAGGAATGTCCAGATAAATAGAGAGGGTTGTGTCAGGAAGGGCATCCGGCGTAAAACACTGCCAAAATTAATCATGTGATTAACTCGACAAATGGGTTTAGGTGACTGAGCATTTAGTTCAGAGAATGGGGATTAGTGTTTTAGCAACTGAGTAAAAAACGGTAAGAAAACCAGTCTGCATTATACACAGCAATATAAAAAGGGAAAATAATGACTAATGAGTATTAAGTAATATTTTTTAACAAAGTCAGAATTACATCACTAACTCCATTCTATTTAGAAAACAATAAAATAGAGAATTGCCCACAAACCTGGGAAAATTTTTTTTTTTTTATTTCATCTTTTCATTACATGCTGGATAGATATTACATTATATATTAGTTAGGTAATGTTATGTCCTTCCATTATTTTATTTCATTCTTTTAGTAATTTAACACAATAATAAAACTATTAGGTATACTACCAGGTATTACAAAGAATGACCAGCTATGTTATAAATGTTCAGTTTAAAGATTTGCACTAAAAAAAATACCATTTGCAAAATTATACCAAAATGGTTTGACAATTAATGACTGTAAACAAAATTCCAAATGAAGACCAAGTCTTAAACACTTACAGTACTTTATACAGTTAATTACAGTATTTTCTATGTTGTGGAATTTTGGTCCATTTTGGTGATGAACCAGTTGTCAGAGGAGGTCAGACAGGAGTCTCCATGAACAATGATGTTTGCAGATGACATTGTGATCTGTAGTGACAGCAGGGAGCAGGTGGAGGAAAACCTGGAGAGGTGAAGGTCAGTTGTAGAAAGACTGAGTACATGTGTGTGAATGAAAGGGAGGGAAGTGGAACAGTAAGATTACAGGGTGAAGAGGTGAAGAAGTTACAGGAGTTTAAGTACTTGGAGTCAACAGTCCAGAGTAATGGAGAGTATGGGAAAGAGGTAAAGAAGCGAGTGCAGGCAGATTGGAATGGGTGGAGAAAGGTGTCGGGAGTTCTGTGTGATAAAAAAATATCAGCGAGAATCAAGGGGAAGGTTTACAAGACAGTGGTGAGACCGGCCATGCTGTATGGTTTAGAGACGGTGTCACTGAGGAAGAGACAGGAGTCAGAGCTGGAGGTAGCAGAGCTGAAGATGTTGAGGTTCTTTGGGAGTGACAAGGTTGGACAGGATTAGGAATGAGTACATCAGAGGGACAGCTCATGTTGGAGGACAAAGGTAGAGAGGCCAGATTAAGATGGTTTGGACATGTTTAGAGGAGGGAGAGTGTGTATATTGGTAGGAGAATGTTGGACATGGAGCTGCCAGGCAGGTGGCAAAGAGAAAGGCCAAAGAGGAGGTATATGGATGTAATAAATGAGGATATGAAGCTAGTGGGTGCAAGTGTTGAGGATGCAGTAGATAGGGATAGGTGGAGAGAGATGATTCGCTGTGGCGACCCCTGAAGGGAAAAGCCGAAGGAAGAAGAAGGCAATGTGTCACATCTCTTCAGTGGTATCTGTTGACAAATATAAAAAATTTAGCAAATTTCTGTTAGTTTTGAGAAACATGTTGCTAAAAATGACATTTTTGTACAACATGGGGCATATACAGTTGAGGTCATAAGTTTACATCCCTCTTGCTGAATCTGCATAATATTAGTAATTTAAAAGATATAAGATGGATTCTATAAATTGCAGTTTTTTCCAGTATTTCTAATAGTCGTGTACAAGTCCCTTAGTTGTCCTCAGTGTGAAAAGATGGATCTCAAAATCATACAGCTTCTGCTGAAAAAGAAAAATCTTTCAGGTCCTGCAAATTATTTGCTAACACTGGAAAAGCAAATAATTTGCAGGACCTGAAGGATTTTTCCATTTTTCCAGAGTTTAACTGCTCAGGACAAACAAGGGACTCATGAAGAACTTTCCCAAAACATAAAAACAGTCACTGATCATCAAGGCAACAACACACAGCATTAAGAATCGAGGGGATGTCAACTTTTGATCTAGTTCATTTGTTCATTAAATTCAGTTATTACTGTCTTGTAGACTATATGAAAACAACTGTTATGTGAAATGGCTTCTTCAAGGCAGAACTAAATAAACAAAGTGCAATTTGTAGGATTGATCTTATTTCTTTTAAATTATTAACATTATGCAGATTCAACAAGAGGGATGTCAACCTGTCAACTGTAAGTTGAAAAAACATCATAAATGCCCCTCTATTCAATATTTTCAATACATTAATTTTGCTGGCTGACTTTACTACAGTAAATGGTATATGGAACTGCTGCAGATGGAGGTGGGCAGAGGAGTGTCAAAGCAATATTCAACAATATTAGTCTTTTTCATCACTATTTGGTGCAAAATGTATAGTTCAGAGTCTGATTTTTAGTGGCAAGTTTCTTTGCTCTAATAGTCTGCAGATTTGTTTTATTTAGCAATGGACCATGGTCGAAAAATCACAAATGCATTCTAATATCAAATGTGGTGAAATTGGCCTTTAATTATAGCCATAATCTATTGTTTTCTCTTTTGTCTGATTTCCTGACATCTGACATATGTTAAAACTTTCTTATATATACGGTATTTTCATAATAAAATAAACAAATGTACAACATGTTATTCTTTACATTTTAAATTTTCATTCTCTATGTAAAAAAGCAAATCAAATATCCACATTTCTATCATACACACAGTTTTCTGTAAATATAAAATTCTAAATCCTCCAAATTCTCTTGGTTTAACTGGTAATTGGAATTTTTGGAGAAATTCAGCATATGTCAAGAAATATCCATGGGCATTAATCAACTGTCTTACTAAAATAATACCTTCATTGAACCAAGTATGATAAAATAAAGATTTGTTTTTAAATTGTATGTCCTTATTGTTCCATATGAAATAATTGTGGGGTGAAAAATTATGCTTATGTATCAATTTTCATGCTAACAGAGCATGTCTGTGAAAACCGGCCAATTTAATAGGAATTTTGTCTCCAGAAAAATTACATTTCAACAAAAAATCTATGCCTCCAAGAGTTTTTAATATATACACTACTCACAAAAAGTTAAGGATATTCGGCTTTCGGGTGAAATTTCAGGATGCACCTAAAATGCACAATAACCTTTACAGGTGAATTTAATTTGACCTTTTCTACACTTTCGAATGCACATGTCCAACTGTTCAGTGTTTCAGTACTTTATGCATAACTTGCTGTTCTCTAACAAGGTGCTTAACGGCAAAATTCACAACTGGTGTTTGATCCATGAATCAACCGATAAATTTTCTGGTTCAATTAGAAATGGTATTTAAACAGTCCTCTTCATCATGCTGTTCATATTTCGACATCATGAGACCAAGACGACACCTAACAATTGATCAACAGTACCTCGCCATTGCAAGGCTTCAAACAGGATGTTCTCAGAGAGAAATGGCCACTTAGCTTACAGTGTCACAGAGTGTCATCAGCAGGTTGCGACAGAGATACAGAGAGACTGGAAGAGTCACAAAAAGGCATAGAAGTGGACGTCCTTTGGCCACATCCCACGTTGATGACCGCTTCATTGTGAACAGTGCCCTGCGGAACCGGATGATGAATGCCACTCAACTCCAGGCACATTTAAGGGAGGTGAGAGGCACCCAAGTGTCACGTCAGACCATTCAAAACCGTTTACATCAGCGTGGTCTGTGTGCTAGATGACCTGCAAGGGTACCTGACCACACCACCAGGCACAGGCGTTGGGCCAGGGAGCATTTATGCTGGATGAGGGCCTCAGTGCTGTTCTCTGATGAAAGTCGATTCATGTTGAGCAGAAATGATGGCCGCCAACGATGTTGGAGATGTTAAAGAGATCGCTATGCATCAGCCACTGTTGTGGTGGTGTTACAGTCTGGGCAGGTATGTCTACTCAATACAGAACTGCCCTACATCTTGTGAGTGGTACAGTGACAAGCCGATACTACCTGAATAACATCATTAATCCAGTCATTGTGCCATTGCATGAACAACACAGGCCTAATTTCATCTTCATGGACAACTATGTTCCAGCTCATCAAGGTCGCATCATTAGGGAACGGCTGCTGGAGGCTGGAGTACCTCAAATGGAGTGACCTGCACTTTCTCCAGACCTGAGTCCCATAGAAAACCTATGGGATCAGCTGAGTTGCCGTGTAGAGGTTCGTAACCCTGCACCCCAGAACCTCAATGACCTGAGGGCCGCCCTTCAAGAAGGGTGGAATGCCATGCCTCAGCAGACAATAAGTTGACTCGTGAACAGCATGAGACGTCGTTGTCAAGCTGTAATTGATGGTCAGGGGCACATGACAAATTATTTGTTGTGGTATACCCACCACTGTTGTTGGCTTTTGTTTCAATAAATTGTTTGAGATGAGGAAATCACCATTGCATGCTTCTACTTACAGTAAATGCCCTACATTCATGATATAATATCACTGTAGCGTGAACTTTTTACATTTTCCATAAATTTCACCCAAAAGCCAAATATCCTTAACTTTTTGGGAGTAGTGTAATTAGGAAGTACATTCCAAGGACTATCTCTATTCTTCACAGACACTATTAATCATTCAATTTTAAGTTTATTTTAATCTTAGACCTCAAATCCTCCATGCTCTTTAGGATTACAAATTACCTCCTTTTGTAGATGATGTGTTTTTTCTTTCTCCAAATATAGTTATAAAGCATCTCATTTAAATCTTTAATAATATTGGGAGGCACATCTAAAGACAACGATACACAGATCTGGATATGACCTTTGACAATAATACCCTTGTAAATATTGATATATTCCTCACTAACCACAAATTAAATTTCTTTTTTGTTTTTTTTCAGTTGGTTTGAAATTTAACTGACTCCTTTGTTTTTCATTTTTACAAATTACTACACCGAGGTATGCTAATTTATGTTTAACCGGCGTGTGTGCTCTGCTTAAATGTCAGTTTAATGACGATACGACTTACAAACAAAAAAAAACAAACCTCTTCACTCACTCTAGCTGACGTCTCACACACACACACACACACACACAGCAGCGGTCTGAAGTCCGTGAAAAATCCATTTAAAAATCCATGTAAAAAAAATATAATACTTATCAGCATGAAAACTAATAGCACACCTAAGCAGCATTTTAGCGTTGTAAGCATGTTTCTTGCTATTACCGTTTAAGCGATATGTTTCTTAAACTATTGTAAGACATTCTGAAATAATATATAAATACAACTCCGAGCGGGTCTCGAACTCGGGTCTCTAGCATGGCAGGCGGACGCGCTAACAAAATGTCAGAAGGGATGAAAGCCATCACTGGCAAGTTAACTTATAAAGATGAGGTTTACATCACAGCACTTACTGCTACACTCGGTTACAAATATAAAAGCTATACATGCTTAAACTATTGCAAGACATTCTCAAATAATAAGGATTTTATTATTTGCTTATTATTATTTATTATTAAACTAAAGTCACAGTTAAAATATGAAGTTTAAACGAACTAGTGTGCGCGCTGGGAACAGTTTAAAGACGATGCGTCCAACCTCTTCCCTCACTCTAGCTAACGTCACACACACACAGTAGCGGTCTGAAGTCCGTGATGCATTTAAAAATGCATATAAAATAAACTATAATACTTATCAGCATGAAACGTAATAGCACAGTGAAGCACAACATGAGCAACATTTTAACGTTGGAACCATGTTTCTAGCGTGTGCAGGAAGTAAAGTCCGTAAAAATGCATTGAAAAATTCATATAAAATAAACTACAATACTTATCAGCATGAAAAGTAATAGCACACTTAAGCACGGACGCGCTAACAAATAAGCTAAAGTGCAGCTTATAATACTACTGAGATCAGTGAAGTAAAGGTAGTAAAAGCAAGGTGACTTATAAGCAAGTTGAAACATGCTTTATACAACTCGCTGCACAGCACCTAGCGGTGCACACACAGCAGCGGTCTGAAGTCCAAATACAAATCCATATAAAAAAACTATAATACTTATCAGCATGAAAAGTAATAGCACACCTAAGCAGCATTTCAGCGTTGGAACCATGTGTCTAGCTATTACCGTTTAGGACTAGTAATGTTTTACATGCTTGTTTACGACATCTACTTGTTTACGGCACCGAAAATCCCCGAGAAAGACCGAACTGTACGGAAACCAGGAAGTGAAGTCCGTAAAAAATGCATGTACAAATTAATATAAAATAAACTACAATACTTATCAGCATGAAAAGTAATGGCACACATAAGCATAACATGGGCAACATTTTAGTGTTGGAACCATGTTTCTTTCTTTTTTTTTTGCATCTTTTTATTTTGATTTCTCATAACAAACAACGAAATCAACAATAAACAATCACACAACAAATAAAAACAAAAGCAGAAAAAATAGGGGGCATACAGACATTACAAAAGTATAGAGAAGTATACCTTTGTCACCCAGGGGTGCTGCTAGCAGTTTTGGGCCCTATGAAAAAATTTGAAGTTAGGCCCTCTACCTCACCCATTCTGCACCATACATACAAACCAAGCTAGATATCCAAAAATATAAACTATGTATAAAAAAAGTGCAATATGCAATACACTACAACAGTGACTTAACAATCAATGTGTCATAATAATAAATTTGAAATGGTCTTTAACCTGCCAGTGACTTAAATGGCAAAACCCTGGCCTTCTTGCAAAATCTTCAACCAATATATTAAACAAACAGAGAGCAAAATGCAATACATTGCAACAATGACTTTTAAAAATAAATTAGACACAACATAAATAAATTGGAAATGGTCTTTTGTTTAACTGGCCAGTGTCTTAAATGCCAAAGGCCAAACACCTGGCCTTCTTGCTAGCAAAATCCTCAATCAAATCCTTAAAATCCAGTCTTAAAGCCAACTGGCTTTCAATGGACAGTATAGCAAGGTTGTTCAACCTCTCCTGAGACATGGTTGATCTCAAGTAACTTTTTATCAGTTTAAGCTTGCTAAATACCCTCTCTCAACTGGCAACAGTGACAGGAAGAGTGCAAAAGATCCTCAGGGCAATACACACCTCTCCAAAAATGCTCTGGAGTTGCATTTTATGAATTGCGTTTAGGAGAGCAAGAGGAGAACAACCAGATGGGAAAGTGGCTGAAAAAATGGCATTCAGATGTCTAATTTCATCCTCAAACTGAGGTGTGAGGTCCCTGGTATACTTACTTATGAGTGGCTGGCACACATTTGCAATTTCACAGTCACTCAACTGCCCAACCTTTATTATGGCAGCAAATTCCTCTACAATGCTTGGAGTTGTTTGGAAGCATGTGTCCAAATCACAGATAATGTGGTCCACAGCAGTGAAAACAGTGTTGCGAAACACTTTGTCAGCACTGTCTTTCTGACCTTCTTCAGGGCCAGGGGTCTCATCAGATAATTTCTTTCTCTTCCTCTCACGGCCCAGCTCCTTATTAAATTTAGGTGGCACCCCCATCCGAATGGCAATCAAGGATGCCTCTGAGAAGAGAGCATCCCAACTATCTCTGAGATTTTTCATCTAATTTTTAAGATCACATACATTAGCTGCCTCAGCCTCAAGGGAAATTTTCCCTGACTGAAGAATTACATTCCTGTCATTAATGCATTGTAAAACTTTTACCCATACTGTCAAAAGCACAATCAAATGAGCTAAAATACTTTTTGAGTCCAAAAGCTTCTGCCCTGACCTCATTTGAAAGTCTGCATGTGCTTAGAATGGTACTCAGGGCCTTTATTACATCCGGCAAGTGTTTTGCCACAGGTTTGACAGCATCAATTCAAGCACTCCATCGAGTGTCAGATAAGCTATGCAGAGAGCAGCCTACAGTGTCTTTGAATACAGCCCATCGCTCTGGACTGGCACTTACAAAACTGTACAGGCGATTGATGTAGCCAAAAAATGTAGACAATTCAGGGCTTGAGCTCTTTAAATAGCAGTCCCTGTGAGCCCTATTATTTTCATGGTTTGGGAGTTTATCATACATACGACGCCACTTCACATCACACATCTTGTACCCCTTGTTGCTATTCAAAGAACTGTGAGAAGGTCTTTTCTGCCCATGAGAGAAAAGAACACATGGGATGCAAAACAGTGCGTCTGTACTCTCACTATAAATTAACCAATCCCTTTTCATCTTTTCTCTACCATTTGCTGCCTTACTGTATTTCAGGTAGTCTGGAAATGGCTTTCCCTGTGAATCATGAGGCATTTCTCTTTCTTCTCTTTGTGCCAATTTGCAAACGATAGTTGCTCTGTCTTTGTCACTTAATTTTGTAGGCCACAAACCTGGGTCAACTGATAGCAAGTCATGAGGCTCAGTATCTAAAGTGTCACTCTGTCCCTTAAACTGTAAGCTCCTCTCTTCTTCCTCCTCCTCATCTGTGCTGCTGCTTCTACTGATACTCTCTTGAGCCTCATCTGCTGTTTTAAAATCTCTTTCTATGTCCTCCCTGACAGACTGGCTTGAGGAGCATCCTGGCTCTGGCATATCTAAAAGATACATAATTCATTCAGAACATGTCTAGAGCTTCTGTACTACAGTATTCTGTTGATATGGAATTAGTTTGACTACACAATCCATTATATTATTAGAAATGGTTCACTGTGACAAAAAAAACAAAAAAACAAATTAAATAGATAGACAGATAGATAGATAGATAGATAGATAGATAGATAGATAGACAGACAGACAGACAGACAGACAGACAGACAGATAGATAGATAGATAGATAGATAGATAGATAGATAGATAGATAGATAGAAATCAAAATAGTATATACCCCATAACACTATAGCGTTTTCAGCAATGTCTAACATTTCTTGATCATGAGCTTTCTAGGAAAACTTTGACAAGCTCAACAGATGTATGCCATTCTTGCTAGATATCTATGTGCACACAGTAGGCTATACAATGTTCAAAATGTTCCACATAATGAACCTTAATCCAAAACATTTAGCTTTATAAACTATAGATAATTGTGAACTGCCTGCCTGTAAAACACCAGCTAAAGTTTTGTTTGTGTGTGTGTGTGTGTGTGATTTGCTGTTTTCTACATAAAATCATTCTACATAATGTATCATTGTGGAAAAAATCAAATTGACATACTTAATATTGAATGAGTTAAGTAAGGCCATGACAGAGATAAAAATCATAGTGAAATTAATGCTTAAAATCAGAATGCGATGCACACACAATTTTTAAAGGCAGGATCTCAGTGGCATACTGATTACCTGCTTCCTCAACTTGGAGAAGAGCTGGGGGAACATCGTGTGGAAGAGCAGGTGAGGGCGAGGCTGCATCTGTATATGAAGTACACATATATAGACCTCATTATAAGTGAACTAACTAGTTTTCTGCTAGCATACATGGTGGTAGTTAGTTAAAGCCTGCTATCGTAGTTAGCCAACAAGAAACAAGAGAATGCTGGCAAGTGGCTACAAATTAAAGATCTATATCTGGATTAAAATTACATTATTTTCATTTTCAATGGTGAAAAACGTAAGCTATTGAATGAGAGTGTCGGCTATGGAAGTAGCGCTAACATTACTGCAAAGGAAGCTCCGTGAATAAACAAACCTTTCTTTTCAAAAAAATTTGTAAGTAATTGTTGGCCCTTCTTCTCTCTCTCTGCTTTGTTAAACCTTTCTTTTCGTTTCTGATGGCCGGATTTATGCTTCGTTGACCATGAGGACATTGCTGCTTTAACCGTTTACAATCTGACGATCTCACTTAGCAGCGAGTCTATAGGATACAGATGGACAGAACCATGCAGTAAATGGGAGGAGGGGAGGGGGGAGAGGCAGAAATAAGCCGTAATTTAGTTTTATTTGTAACTCTTTCATAGATAAATTTATGATATCTAATATATTACTGCTAATAATGTTATTATTAATAAAGCTGGTCTCTGGGGGCCCCCGAAGTTCGTGGGCCCTTAGAATCGTCCTACCTTTCCCCCCCTTAGCGGCACCCCTGCCGGACATACAGCCAGGGTACAGTTACTTTATTTCTATTTTCTAATGAGGGTAAAGTGGGAGAAATCCATAGACTATAATCACAGATTTTATTCAGTTATAGGCCACTATTTCTTAAATAGGTTTAAATTAAATTAGTTTTCTGAACCATTAAAAATCATTTAGTGGTTGTTAATACAATTTATTTCCAAGTTTGTTTCCACCAAAACATATCAACCTCAACTATTACAAGTTTTCTGAAGAATAATTCATCAGCTGTGAGAATGCTCTCTACGCTTCACAAAGAAGAATAATCTCTGAGCACTGGTGTTTTGACCAGTCAAACAGCTACCTTGTTTTTTACTTTTATTTAAAGGATGGAATATACAGTGCTCAGCATAAATAAGTTCACCCCCTCTGAATAGTTAGATTTTAATTAATATCTCAATGAACACAAGAACAATTTCCAAAATTTTGACAAATCTGTGTTTAATAGAACATCTGTTTAACTCATAACATGAAAGTAAGATTAATAATATAACTTAGATTACAAAATCTTCAGTTTTACTAAAATTAGTTCATGCAGTAATGAATACAACCCGCACCAAAAACTACTACATCTAGTATTTTGTATGACCTCCATGATTTAAGGACAGCACCAAGTCTTCTCGGCATGGAATGAACAAGTTGGCGACATATTGCAACATATATCTTTTTCCATTCTTCAAGAACAACCTCTTTTAGAGCCTGGATGCTGGATGGAGAGTGATGCTCTCTTCAGAATTCCCCATAGTTTTAGATCAGGAGACATACTTGGCCACTGAATCACTTTCACCCTGTTCTTCAGAAATGCAACAGTGCCTTTAGATGTGTGTTTTGGATCATTGTCATGTTGGAAAAGTGCACAACAACCAAGGGCATGGCATAATGGTAGCATCTTCTCTTTCAATATAGAACATTACATAATGTGAATTCATGATACCATCAATGAAATGCAGCTCCTCGACACCAGCAGCACTCATGCAACCCCACATAAGGACACTGCTATGTTTCACTGTAGGCACCATGCATTTTTCTTTGTGCTCCTCACCTTTGGGACACCATACAGTTCTGAAGCCATCAGTTCCAAAAACATTTATCTTGGTCTCATTACTTCAGAGTATAGAGTCCCAGTAGTAGTCTTCATCTTTTTCAGCATGGGCCCTGGAAAATCCTAGGTGGGCTTTTTGTGCATGGGCTATAGGAGAGGCTTTCTTCATGGATGACACCCATGCATGCCATTCCTCTGCAGTGTATGCCATATTATGTCATGGGAAACAGTCACCCCAGTTTGGCTTTCTACTTCTTTAGCAAACTGCAGTGAATTTGCACAGTGATTTTCTTTCAACCATTTTCATCAGAGGGCACTCCTGTCAAGGTGTTAACTTCCGTGGACAGCCTGGACATCTCTGTGAGATGGTTGCAGTTCCATCTTTGTTAAATGTTTGTATCACTCTTGCTTCAGTATTCTGACCGATAAGTAAAGCTTTGCTGAACTTCTTGTAGCCTTCACCTTTCCTGTGTAAAGAAATTCTTTTCTTTCTCAGGTCTTCTGATGTTTCGTTTTTTTGACGTGGTGCTATTGCTCACAGCATGAAATGGGAAGGGGTTTTCTTTGTTACGTAATGCCCTTTTATAGTTAATTGTTTGCTGGACACTTGTTTAACGAATAATTAGACTCACCTGTGGTTGAATTCTTGCTAATTATGATTTTGAAGTCAAAAATTTAGCTTTGCTCCTAAAACATTCATTGGGTTGTACTTATTTTTGCAACATGGTCTTGAATGAATTTGTTAGGAAAATTACTTTTTTGTGTGGGCAAATTAACAAATCTTGTTTGCAATCAATGGCCCACATTTCTGGGAATATATTGTAGTACGGTATCCCATAGAAAATATTGATTCTGAAAGGAAACTAAAGGTATTCTTATAAATCTGTTGTGGTATACTCATTTATGCTGAGCACTGTATGCCTCTCTGCTATTACTTTTTACATTTCATCTGTCATATAAAATATTCTTTAAATATCTTTATTGCGTTCTTTCATTCACACTCATTTTCAATTTGAAGTATGGAGGATGAAATATGATTTGTTCCTTCTTTTTCTTCGACATTGCTTATATTGAAATTAGGTAAACTGTACATTATACGTATGTTGATCATGTGCAAAATAAGTCACAATCTCTGCACTGATCATTTGTGTGCTTTACTGTTAAGCGCCCAGGTAATGTGTTGCTATGGTAATCCTATATGCATAACCGTAACAAATATTCTGTGACATTTCTGCCAGCTTTCTCTGAATTAAAATGTGTTCTTAATACCCTTACACATCATGGTCATCATATTTGTAATATCTTGATTTCTTTCATAAACTGAGATCATATTAGCTACTGCATGTGGGCTTCCGAACCAAACCATCTTTCATTCCATAGGCTAAAGTTTTAAAAACAAGGTATTAAGCAGGTGCTTGATAAAACTATACAGAAAAAGTTTGAAATTATTATTGCTATTATTAATTAAGCAAATCTGCGTTACAGCCTTTTATCTCTTTTAAATTCCACATACAACTCCACCATATTCCCAGAGTTATGTATAAATTTAACATATTTTTGAAAGTTCTTGTAAATGTCTATATTGGGACTATGTTAGAGATATCAAAAATCTGGCAATAGAAATTCTGGGCCATAGACGCAATAGGGGAATTTTGGGGCTTTGCCATCAAGTCCTCAGAGTTTCATGGGTTAATGAGTCGCATCAGAAAGAATTCAGCATTTTAACAGGAACTGGATATCTTGTCTGTGTTTTCCTTCTTAAACTGGACAAAATGTAAAATTCTAACAAATAAATAAATAAGAACAAATGCATGTTATCCTGTAATTTTATTCAACACCTGATTACTGTTATGAATTCAACCATTCAGCAACTAAGATGCAAGTGCAGTGCATGATTTATTACACACACAGGGTGCAAAAACACACACAGGGTTGATATGCTCAAAAGGCAGGAATGCACAATAACACGGAATGCAAAAACATCCAACAAACAATCACAAAATAAGAAACAGTTATAAATAAGATTATATTTTATTTATGTTTGAGATGACTTGTGCATTGTAACAAGCTACATAATTTTGCTACACTGTAAAAAGAAAATTTGTATAAAATAATATACTGTAAATTGTACGGTGATACTGTTCACCCCTTTACGGTATGCTTTATTAGCAACCGTAAATTTTACAGTTTAGAACTGTTGTTTTGTTTACAACAAATTACTGTTAAAAAAAAAAAGACAGAATGTAAACTTGTTTACGGTAAACTACTGTAAAATAACAAATATACTGTAAACCTAATTACAGTCTTTTTCGGGTAAAAAACCACAACACAACCGTATATCATATTATGGTATTTTATTGTAAAGTTCAAATTTAGCCAGAATTTTACCGTAAAAAAATACAGTCCAACACATAATGCATTACAGTTGGTTTGCCTAGATTTTACTGTCAACAACTTTTTATGATTAATTACTAAGTGAATAAGGTCCATTGTAATCCAAGGCACAAAAATATCAGTCAGACTAAAGCAAGAAAACATGTACATATTCAGTGTTAAAAACAGTTTGAATTGATCAAATACCTTGTCCAATACTCACAAACTAGTAATGAAATCTTGAAAAAACAGCACATGTCCATATGATTGTATAATCCATGGTGAAATAAACAAACATTATGTATCAGGGCTTACTTGCCCTGGTTGAACAAGAGCAATAAGTCACTGAGTCCAGACTTGTGTGAAGAGATGGGATAGAATTAGACATGATGTTCGAGAAACTGGAAGCTACAGCATGTACTGTCACTAATTCAGCTTGAGGACTTGCATGTTGTCCACTGTGGGCTGATCTGATCCTCTCTGCAGCCAGAAAACATACACAAAGCACATGTTAGATTGATGCAGTGTTTGAGCATTATGCCTACAGAGAGATAAACAGCCTTCTAGTTGTTCAATAAGTGGTTCAAATATGTTAAACTTTGCTCCAATGAATTATACATTAATGAAGGCAATATTTATTAATTAATTAATTAATAAATATAGTTTTGCGGGTGATTTTTATAACTGATGGTCTCATTTCAGAAACATTTCATATAAGTCACCATAAGCATTTATTTTATGTCTGTTGACATGAAGTCTTAACACAGTTGCCTCCAGTGAAGCAATAATCAAATTTACTACAACACTGACCAGTAACCAGTCAAATGTACAACCACTTACCAATATTTATCCTGGACAAGACCAGCGTCTGATCAAAAGGGATGATTTGAAGAACAGGAAAGAGATTGATGAGGAACATCATCAAGGACAAGAACTCAAGGGATTCAAGAACAACTGCTGGCAGATGACTGCAACAAAGACGGAAAGAAATATATTGCCTTAACTGAAAGTAAAATCATCTCAGGCATCTCAAGTGCCTCACCTGGTAGAATGCGTACCACATACTGTGATTCAGGGAGTCAAGCTTCAGTTCCAGTGCAGGCTCTTTGCTGCAAATCATCCCATCTCTCCCCACTGTGTTTTTACTGCCACTGTCCGAAAAAGCAAAAATGCCAACCCCCCCCCCCATTTCAACTTCTTTTTATTTTAATAATTTATTTAAAAAAAAAATCAAAACTGTTCATGTGTGTGTGTGCAGGACGCCGGACAAACGAGTGTGTTGGTCCGTAAAATTTTGAAAAGCACATGACTTGAGGCTGAGCTCTGACTGGCTTGTTTGACATTGTCCTTGAACCCTCCCAGTTTTGTTAGCGAATTAATTTTGTTTTTATATATTTGGCCTCATGTGATTATGACAAATTATAAAATAGCAATATATTAAACTATAAACAAAAGAGAAAAATAATATTTAAACATCAAATATTTAAATATACATATAACTTTTTAAGGATACAAGTGCTATATGCAACATACTGTATCTATATTTTCTTAATTTTTTTGAGCAACTGCTTTTGTCATAGTCTCTGTCACTGGACAATAAATTCTGGCCTTGTCCTGGCTATGTCCAGTTGCTGATGTCCTAGAACGGCCACACTTTCTGCAGGTGTTGGCCTTCCACTCACCTAATGTATGCACGTAGTTGACGTGGCACAGGTGGTTGAAATGCTGTTAGAGGAACATGTCTCGGCTGATGGACCATCACGCAGGGTGGCGTGCTGCTGGGCTGGGGAGTGCTGGTTGCTGAGGGTCCAGGGTCCATGTCCAGAGTCTGAATGTGGGTTCGGTGTGGGGACCGTGCTTGATAGAAGTGCTGGGCTCGATGGGAACAGCACCAGCTTGCGCCGGTATGCCTAAAACAACATGATGAAAAAAATATACATTAACAGTCTACATATATGGCAGTAAAATTTAAGCAATGGGTAAAGAGTTTAGGTGAGATATTTCAGATATAATATACTGAGATATTTACATACCAAATTCTCCTCCATAATTTGAGTGGGACAATCTGAAAAAAAGTGATGAGTGTCTACAGGCCTGCACTGGACATTTACTTATCTGTAACATTAAAAAAACACTGTCAGTTGACATGCAACCTATAGATTACATGGTATGGCTTTATTTCTTTTCTATACATACCCTCTGGTGAGGAGCAGGTCTGTCCCCAGCTGCAGAGGGCCACACACCTGTGCTGGAAATCTGCCATGGCCTTACGAGATTTTTGAGGCTTCAGTAGTCGAAAATCTGTGAAAGTTAAATTCAGCATGCTAAACTGAATAATAATTATATCAATGTACAATAATTTTAAAAAATTGAAATGAATTAAAATGATCATGCAATTCTGTACAATTACTAGCCCTCTTAGATTGTACATCGTAAATAATACCACTATAATAATAGTGTACTGTGAAGTATAATAACAGTACACTATGATGTAAAAAAAAAAGCAAATATTGGAATATTAAATTATTATTATGTATTTGGAGAAAAAGGGATATAGTTAATTAACAAAAGCATTCTGGATTATAGTATTGGACAAATTTATGTTAGTAATAGAAACTCCATTCACCAATAGCCGAGGAAGACAAGGTGTTACATTATTTTGAGATAAACTACAAGACATCTGAACTATAGACTGTGGGATAGCTTTGATGATGTTATCATGTTGTTTTCTGTCAAATAAATTAAATTTGGGACTAAAAGTTTCAAAAGACATTTGCATGACAGACCATAGTCCTTTCTCCCACCAGTTTTTGTAGAATACAGATTTGTTCCTAAACACAACATATCTACAGTTCCATAGAGGGATATTATGGGAACTGAAATTATGCTTATAGATCATTTTCCAATAAAGTAAGACCTGTTGATGAAACACTGATTACTTAACAGGGAGTTTTTTAAGGTCATAATCATATCTAAGGAAAAAATGAGTTATGAGTTAATTATTAGTTATGAGTTAATCATATCTAAACAAAAAATGGATACCTCCAACTTTCATAAATATTTGGCTAGGGATATGAAACCAAAAACTATTTTCATTTTTCAAAAAGTATTTTAGCCAATTTGTCTTAATCATACAATTAATACACCCAATGTCAAGGGCTTTTAGTCCTCCTAACTGTGCTATTTGTGTCTTTATAAATTAATTTAACTAGATTAATAAAGTTTTCTCCAAAACCAAATAATTCTAAAGTACAAAACATAAATTTGTGTTCAATCATGTCAAAACCTTAACAAAATCTAGAAATAAAATGAACAATCTTCAATTAAATAATTATAATTCAGTAAATCAAGCACAAGTCGTATATTATTGTGAATTGAGCGGCCTTTCAAAAAACCTGACTGTGTCTCTGAAATAATCTGTGAAACTCCAATTTTTAATCTGTTAGCATAAATTAGTTCAAATTTTATAGTCATTATTAAGCAGAGTTATGGGCCTAAGATTGTCTATTAATTTAGGTTTTTTTTCCAGGTTTAGGGATGAGAGTGATAATCCCTTGCTTCACAGTAGTTGGGAGAATATGGGATTCATATATTTCTTTCATCATATGAAAAACAAGGTCTTTAATATATATCCAAAAATGCCTATAGAAGTTACCATCTGAACCAGGTGATTTGTCTAATGATAAATAATTCATTGCTTTTTCCATCTCCTCCATACTATCTGCATAATATCTGCATCACAAATATTTGTAAAACTCTCATTTACTGTTGGGATCCAATCCTTAATGTGAACAAAGAAAGCATCAGCATCTGTATGTGAATAAGAGGAGTATAAGTTACTGTAGAAACAAGAAATATTCTTAGAAATCTTTTCAGGATCCGCACATTCTTGATCATTAATCAGTAAAGATTTAATACTGTTATGTTCTTGTCTCTTTTTTTCCAATCTACAAAAATATGCTGAACTCCTTTCCCCCTCCTCTATCCACTTTGCTCTCGATCTTATATACGCTCCTTTTGCTTCATCAACGTAAATGTTGTCTAACGAAGATTGAAGGAGAAGCAGTTTCTGCTTATCATTTTCACTTAAGGAGGATTTAATACAAATACTGTTTATTTCTTTGATAATTTCCAATTCTTTTTCTTTACTGTTCCTGCTTAATAATTTACCGTAAGATATGGAGATTTGACATACTTTATACTTTAAATATTCCTATTTCTCATTTAAGTTTTAAATTTCGTATCTCCATTTATATTATTAATTGCAGCTATAATTTCATGACAAAAGGGTTCACTATATAGAAGGCTTGAGTTGAATTTCCAATAACCTTTTCTCCTTTGATAGACATTTGTAGGTCTAAGAATAAGCTTAATCATGCAATGGTCAGTTAATGGTGCATCAGAAATCATAGAGTCTGACTCCAGACCAGATCTAAATTCAGAGACTAACCAGAAATCTAATCTGGATTTGACTGAGCCATCAGGCTTAAAACACATGAAAACCTGAATACTAGGTTTTTTTAGTGCGCCATACATCTGTCAATTTAAACACACTACAAAAGTCAAGCAATATGGGATTGTAATTATGTCTCAGGTATCTTGAAGGAAATCGATCACGCCATTCGTCTATCACCATATTAAAATCCCCTCCAAAAATAAAATCCTCAGTAGGATACCTTTGGCATAGATCTTTAGCAACTGTTGTAACCTCAGTAATTAAAACTTTGTGTTGTTTATGATTATTATATCCATATATATGTCCCAAAATCAAAACATTTTCACTAACTTCCAAAACACAGATTATCCAGTGACCACAAGTATCCCTAACAGTGGTTAAAATCTTTCCAGGAAAATTATTTAAAAGTACGGCAACACCTGCTGACCTATTAGAACCATGAGAAAAAAGTATTTTATCTCCCCATAGGTTTGACCAGAATTTTTCATCCAAGTCAACAGAATGAGTTTCTTGGAGAAGAAAACATTGCGCTTTTTCATTTTAACAAAAAAGAAAAATAGATTTCCTTTTAACAGAATCCCTTAGACCCCTAGTATTGAGTGAAACATAAGAGAACACCTAGCTATAATATATATATATGTATATATATATATATATATATATATATATATATATATATATATACATATATTATAGCTAGGTGTTATATATATATATATATATATATATATATATATATATATATATATATATATAAATATATATATATATATATATATATATATATATATATATATATAAAAATATATAAATATATATATATATATATATATATATATATATATATATACACTATATTGCCAAAAGTATTCGCTCACCCATCCAAATAATCAGAATCAGGTGTTCCAATCACTTCCATGGCCACAGGTGTATAAAATCAAGCACCTAGGCATGCAGACTGTTTTTACAAACATTTGTGAAAGAATGGGTCGCTCTCAGGAGCTCAGTGAATTCCAGCGTGGAACTGTGATAGGATGCCACCTGTGCAACAAATCCAGTCGTGAAATTTCCTCGCTCCTAAATATTCCACAGTCAACTGTCAGCTGTATTATAAGAACGTGGAAGTGTTTGGGAACGACAGCAACTCAGCCACGAAGTGGTAGGCCACGAAAACTGACGGAGCGGGGTCAGCGGATGCTGAGGCGCATAGTGCGAAGAGGTCGCCAACTTTCTGCAGAGTCAATCGCTACAGACCTCCAAACTTCATGTGGCCTTCAGATTAGCTCAAGAACAGTGCGCAGAGAGCTTCATGGAATGGGTTTCCATGGCCGAGCAGCTGCATCCAAGCCATACATCACCAAGTGCAATGCAAAGCGTCGGATGCAGTGGTGTAAAGCACACCGCCACTGGACAGTGGAGACGCGTTCTCTGGAGTGACGAATCGCACTTCTCCATCTGGCAATCTGATGGACGAGTCTGGGTTTGGCCGTTGCCAGGAGAACGGTACTTGTCTGACTGCATTGTGCCAAATGTAAAGTTTGGTGGAGGGGGGATTATGGTGTGGGGTTGTTTTTCAGGGTTTGGGCTTGGCCCCTTAGTTCCAGTGAAAGGAACTCTGAATGCTTCAGCATACCAAGACATTTTGGACAATTCCATGCACCCAACTTTGTGGGAACAGTTTGGAGCTGGCCCCTTCCTCTTCCAACATGACTGTGCACCAGTGCACAAAGCAAGGTCCATAAAGACATGGATGACAGAGTCTGGTGTGGATGAACTTGACTGGCCTGCACAGAGTCCTGACCTCAACCCGATAGAACACCTTTGGGATGAATTAGAGCGGAGACTGAGAGCCAGGCCTTCTCGTCCAACATCAGTGTGTGACCTCACAAATGCGCTTCTGGAAGAATGGTCAAAAATTCCCATAAACACACTCCTAAACCTTGTGGACAGCCTTCCCAGAAGAGTTGAAGCTGTTATAGCTGCAAAGGGTGGACCGACGTCATATTGAACCCTATGGATTAGGAATGGGATGTCACTTAAGTTCATATGCGAGTCAAGGCAGGTGAGCGAATACTTTTGGCAATATATATATATATATATATATATATATATATATATATATATATATATATATATATATATATATATATATATATATACTGTGTATAAAGAAAAAGAAAAAAAGAGAAATAAGCAAAGAGAGGAATAAATAAGCAAATTAGTTTTGGAATTAAAATTAAAAACTCCTGCAAGGCCTCTATCAATCATTATTAAATGGCAACAAATCAGCTGTAAAATTAACTCTTCAGCTTAAAAATCAAAAGTGAACAGACCTTGGTAACTTACTTTCACTTTTTTTCCTCTCCTTTAAATATAACAGTTTCCCAGAATGTTCAAACTTTAAAATATTAATTTGAAAACACAGAAAAATGTGTTTATATCGGATTAACAAACTGAAATTAAAAGAATTTTCTTTTCACCTGCTTTTGCCAGTATGATTATCAGCTGAGAATTTACTAAATTACCAACAATCCCTATTAAATGCAAAAGCGTAAACAAGTCAAAAGGTTGTTACGGTTAGACGAGAACCTATTAGCGTAAAATCGGTGAGATATACAACTCAAACTTGTGCTGCAAGAGTAACAACATGCTTTAACCCAAAGTACTTCCTAATCCAGAGTAACCCTGTTACTGGTGATGTATCCGACACGTCCTCTGTAGTACATGTCCATGTTGCTCCATCCTCGGCCATGCAGCTGCACGAGCCTCTCGGTTAGCTTTGCAAAAGTCCTGCTTGAAGTGAATCCCCAAGTCTTTGCAAATCTTAGAATTTTTGGACAGTTTCCAGATGGAATCCCGGTGGAATCTCACGCTGAACTGGATGATTATCTGGCGGTCTCTCCCCTCTTCTTTCCTTCCAATGCGATGAGCAGTATCCACTACCGATTCCATCGAAGTGTTCCACTGCGGCGCTAATTTGGACAGGAGATACTCATGACGATGTCTCGGGTGCTTTTGTCCACTTTTTCTTTCATTCCATGTATTTTAAGGTTCCAGCGTCTCATGTAGCGCTCCAACTCCGTGACCTTTTCTATCAGCTCTCTTTAATCTCAGTGACATTCAGCTCCACTAGTTTGGTGATGTTAGCCACCATGATTGAGTTTTCTCTCAGCTGGTCTTCGAAGTTGTCCATTTTGGAGGTTAGCTTTTCAATAGCTTCCACAAGGGATGCGTTTAAACCTTCTGACGAATTCTGTGTGGTTTTAGCCTCTGAAGGTGGTGCTGTACTTTTCAGCGTTGGAGTGACGGGGGAGTTTTTTCTCTTCGTCCCACCACTTGTTGTGTCCATCTGTGAGTAGTCATGGTCCGCAATTGCTTTGCCTGAGGCAGCGGCTAATCTAGGCCTTACAACACACGACTGTGAAGCCTCGCAGAAACAAGATGATCTTTACCGTTGTCCTCATTCGTGGGTGGTGAAACTCAGTCCTTCTGGTCTCGATGAACGTTCTATAGGATTATTTTCCTCTTTGACATACACAACAATTCATAAATTTACATAAAAAATTACAGAATATCCCTATTCTTCTGATTACCAGTAGCAGCTAATCAAAATATATAATTTATTGCTTTTTAGAATGGGAGAAAATTAATATTGAGCAGAATTAAATTCAAGTTATCATTGGTTCATTTTTTGAATTGGTTCACAAGTTTGTCACTATAACAGATATAGTGGTCTTGTTTTTGGATTGTGATACTGGTATTTTGGAAATGGACAACATAAAAAAAATTGTTTTATTTGGGAAATATCACATACACAAAGAAAAGTGTTTGTTAACTGTAACAAATGGTAGACTGATTTCCATTGATTTAAAGTGTTTTTGTGATTCCCTAACTTCAATACAGAACAATCGTAAAGCTGTTAAGACATCAACTGTTGAAGAGGATACTCGATGCATAAGTGATCTTTGATGTAAAATGTGGATTTACTGTAATATGTCTTTGTACAAATTTGTATTCCCCTATTATTCAAAACTATTCATAAAAAAAGTCACTATGGGAAAAAAAATTAAACGAATGGGGTTAATTCCAACTCAGATATTAATATGTCTAGAACAAGGTATCTGTTTAAAATATAAGTGCCTAATTATATAGCTGTACATGTTTGTAAAATAAGGCTGTGTAGTGATCCTAATGTCAGCCGGGGTTTTATGACACAAAGTTAAATTTGCAAGCGTTTCATTACAACCGACTACGCTACCTAGGGTATAAACGGAGACCCCAGGAACTCCCTACCAAAATAGGTTTGTTATCAAGGTATGGAACAGTGGAAAACACCACCCGACAAAATCTCAAATACACAATTCTTTATAACAATCAAGGGATACAGGAAAGAATAAAAAAAAGAACCAGGGTCCAAAGTCCATGCTAAGTAGCAGTCCGGAGTTAAAACAGTCTCAGCTGGGCATCAGAAATCACAGCCACCGTCCTTTTACCCTCAATTCACCAATAAAGGCCATGGGAATGGTGATGCTGGAAAATAAAACACTACCAGTATCCAACATAATAGTCTCACAGCACTTAATATCCACACAGATTTACAATCTACTCAATAACACTAGTATACAACGTAATAGTCTCAGAGCACTTAATATCCACACAGATTCACAGTCTACTCAATAACACTAGTATACCCTAAAAAATTAAATTGGCCGATCTAAAATCAAGCAGGACTTTTGCATTTAATACAATCATCCAACCCCACTATCCTATCCTGGTGTAGTCATGCGCAGAAGAATCCCGTCAGTGTTCGCTCTCGTCTCGCAGCACCCGTAGTAGACTCCTGCAAACATCCATCCACCCATCATGCGTGCTGCTTGCCCACGATGCTCCACGAACCGATAACCCTTCTGGCATTACTGCCACACTGTATCCCACTGCCAGAGAAATGCTGGTGCAGAATCTCTTCTTCTTCTTCTTCTTCTTCTTCTTCGCCCTCTCGTTAAGCCAGTTCCAATTCCACTCACACAGTGCTGCCACTTCACACCTGTTCCCAATCACAGCTGCTCTTTTATAGAAAAGCGCTCTAATCCATCGTACAATCCCATGGTTAGTCCAATTAATTTAAATAAGCATGTGGCTTGGAATACTGCCTACAAACAGAAAAAGAAAATACACAGCAACCCACACAAAAACAAAACAACCCAAAGCAAATGCATGCACAAAAAAAGCACATATACACATACACAAAACAAAGCACCATGCAACACAACCAACTCTCTCCCCATCACACTAACAGGAGCGTTAATATGTCTCTGTTTGCTCGAACGTCCGATATAGATCATGATAGGCAAGAAATACAACAATAAATCAGTGGTCAGTGCTTAATACTTAAGTGTCCTTCAGGTTGTTTGCTTAACGTTGACGTCATCAGGAAGGGCCTCAACGTCACGAAAAAAAAAACGCTGTGAGATTTAAACCAATACAAATTTAAACAGTAACAATGGCATTCAGCGACTTTCAAAACGACGGCATTCAGCGACTTTCAAAACGACGGCATTCAGCGACTTTCAAAACGACGGCATTCAGCGACTTTCAAAACGACGGCATTCAGCGACTTTCAAAATGACGGCATTCAGCGACTTTCAAAACGACGGCATTCAGCGATTTTCAAGAGAAGAGATCGTGGATTGACTTTGTCCTGAGGACTAATACAAATACAACAAATACAAGAAGAGATCGTGGACTGAATTTCTCCTGAGCACTACCAAGAAAGACGAGGATGAACTACCACCAGCAGGAGATGTTGGACATTTTTCAGGTAAGGTTAAAAAATCACCACAGTGAAAAACTGCTATATACAGATTACCCTCGCTAACTGTTTCTTAGCTCGTGTTTTATCTGATTTTGAGCTTATACTAATGTTAGGAGTGTCATTTTTTGTGCTTGTCGCTGTCATAATTATAATTATGAACTTTTTCAACTTTAATAATGCTGGAGATGAATACGGCTAAATTGCCAATTCCCGTTTACTCATACATATTAAAGTAACTCATAGTTTTTGTCTTTTTTTATATATATATTTCAGTGATCTGTTCTCAAAGGGCCCCACTGAATTCTTGGTGTACACCATCCATAATGTGGCTTCTTACATCATGAGGCCCATCATCCAGTATGCTTACTCCAAGCAGATAAACATCACGCAGAGAAACATGAAGGATCTGTTGGCGGCAGCTGAATACCTGTCCGTGAGCGGCATTGTTCAGCTCTGCAAACAGTTTCTGGAGAAGCAGCACTGTGAAGAGGACTGCTGTGAAACGACGGAATTGCCCGCTACCCACTTCTGGCCTGATGTTCCTCCATGGGAGAGGAGTCTGATGTACAAGCTTGGTGTTTTTCCACCAAGTGCATATGAATAAAATGCTAGTCCACCAAGTGCTTATGCCCCAAATGTGATTCCATCAAGTGCTTATACACCAAGCGCTAATCCACCAAGTGCTTATGTACCATGTGCTTATGCACCAAGCGCTTATGGACCATTTGCTTATCCACCAAATGCTTATGGACCATTTGCTTATCCACCAAATGCTTATGCATCATGTGCTTATGCTAAGCGCTTATGGACCATTTGTTTATGCACCAAGTGCTAGACCATTTGTTTATGCACCATAAGTCTGGAGACTGTGCTGTCCACTCCATGTTTTCAAGCTTATCATCTTGTTCTTTTTTCCTGAGGTAGTTCTGGCATAACTTGGACTTATGTTTTGGGTCATTATCTTGCTGTAGGATGAACCCCTGACCAACTAGGCGCATACCAGAAGGTATTGCATGGCGCTGCAGAATGCTGTGGTAGCCGTTTTGGTTCAGGGTGCCACTCACTCTGTACAAGTTACCGACCCTGGATCCAGCAAAACAGCCCCAGACCATCACACTTCCTCCTCCATGTTTGACAGTTCATGCCACACTGTGGAACCATCCTTTTGCCTACTCGAAGGTGTACATACAGTCCATAATACCTTCTTCCAGTCTTCAGTAGTCCAGTGGCGGTGTTTCATGGCCCAGGCAAGCCTCTTTGTCTTATTCTGACGTCTTAGCAATGGCTTTCTTGCTGCAACTCGTCCTGTCAAACCTGCAGCTCAAAGTCTTCTCTTCACAGTTGAAACTGAGACTTGCTTACTACGACCACTATTAAGCTGTGCTTGAAGCTGTTGTCCTGTGAGCTGCCTATCACGCAAGCTGTTAACTCTCAGAAACTTGTCCTCTGATATAGATGTGGCTTTGGGTCTGCCAGACCTCTTCCTGTCAGAGTTTGCCCCAGTTCTGAGTGCCTTTTGATGGTGAAGGAAACTGTGCTCACTGACACCATGACTTTCTTTGCAATTTCTCTGTAGGAAACCCCTACATTTTTAAGTGTTATGATGGTCTGTCTCTCTTCCATTGTTAACTGCCTTTTTCTCGCCATTTTTGTAGCAACACACTACTTTCTGCAGTACAATACTGTTCAACTGATACTCATGAGGGTATGGTACCACAGTGTGTTCCAACACTGCTTTTATGCAGACAGAGGGGGTTGTAAGTAATCCAGAAAAGTTGGAACACCTTTAGGAATTAGTAGCACCAGCTTTCAAGGCTTGATCAACCTCCATTGCTGCAGAACAGCTTTAAATTGTTAACCCATTTTGTGTTCCCTGAAAAAGGCCTTTTTGTATAATTCTGAAATGTACATTATTTTACCTTTTTTTTAACCTCTGGCAGTTCACCATTTCAAGCTATTCATTGGACTTGAACGACTTGAATTGCAATAAATAACTGGAAAAATTGGGGTGTTATAAAACTTTTGACCGGTAGTGTACATGATATTCTTATTGTATTTATTACTCTTTTTGTATTTATTTCTTCTAACGTATTTTTATTGTTATAATAAATACTTATTTTGATATGAAGAGGTTGTGGTGTGATTTTATGCAACTTTTGGGGTTTGGGCTGATGTGACATCACACACACAAACAAACACACACACACACACACACACACTCTTTCTATTCAATTCAATGATCTTTAATAGCATGACTCTGGTGTTTACAGTGTTGCTAAATAATTTACTGAATTATTCAATTAAGGATCAATAAACATTAAGAGAACAAGAAACGATAATAATAGTAATTAAATGAAATGGATACAAAACTTAAACTCTATAATAACTTGAATAAAATGTGTGTTTACTTTTCATTTGCTTAAATACATTTGTCTACTCAGACTTCACATTTTCAAAACAGTCAACACACAGGCTAAAACTGAAGCTCACTGGCCAAAATAAATTTGTTTGCAAAATGCTCCAACATTGACAAAACTTTAAACATGTGCAACAAAAGCAAATATTTCCACCAGACACTACAACTTGTGGTCACATTCATATATTTATTCAATCAATTACATATTTGACAACAAAATACAAAAACAGAAAATTGTGGGTGGAAATATCTTTTTCAAAAAATGTTTAAAATAGAGATGAAATACTCAGAACACATTTAGTCCATTCATTCCTGATGATCATGCCACAGGTTCTCATCAACATCACATTGGATGTCTCCTTGCATGGCGTATCCATGCTCCCTGATCTGCTAGGATAAGATACTGGAGCAAAAATACTGAATATCAAATCTGGCAACCACATGCAAAGACTGGAATTGGATGTGAAACCTTTTTGTGTATAAAAAGAGAATTGTTTGTAGTTTATTGGCAGAAGAAATGTCCACACATCACCGAGTCCTCTTCTGTACAGATGTCCTATATAAGTTCAGCAATATGAGCGTATCCTCTTTCTAATATAAGCATTTTTCTTGTCGATCTTCAGGCAAACGGTACAATTGTCGGCTTTCCCAAGGCTAATCCCTACGAAGGCAGCATTTTGGAGGCTGAATGTGACATTTTAATTCCTGCTGCTAGTGAGAAGCAACTCACCAAGAAGAATGCCAGGTCAAGGCTAAGGTCAGAGAACAAAACAATACTGCATTTATAATTTAGTGCTGTATGGTACAGAACGCCACACATGACATGCAGGTAACAAAGTGGGAAGTGGTAGTGCTTAATTGCTTAAGATGCTGGACTATTGGTGGGAAGGTTGGGATTATAAATCCTGCTGGATAAGTGGATAGGTGTCTATCTAATGCTAGAAATGTAAAATAAAAATGATATCACAAATTAAGAATTCATTCTCACAACCTATAAATATTTCGACACATTTTACTAATTTGTTCCCTCATATTTTGGCCTCTTTTATCAATTCATGCCTGCAGCTTAATAAATCCATCATAGTTTCACTGAGTGGTGATAACAGCGGGTATAGATGTGTTTTTTAATGGACAGAGTTTTTTTGAGTTGATCATTGGTGAAATCATATACAATCCATATTGTAAAGTCAGCTGACTATTTATGCCTTGTAGATGCCTTGAGATCACTTAAAAAGATTTCATACAATGCAAGACTTTTGAAAAGATCTCTATAACTCATTCTCAACTCCAATTGTCTCTGTCCATAACAGCAGCCAGAGATGTATTTTATCACTGCACACTAAAAGAACGATGGATTTATGATACTGCGAGCACAGACTGGTAAAACATGGCGGGAATTGAACTGAAACAAGGGAATGAATTAATAATGCATATGCTCATATGTTGCTGGAACAAATTCTTAATTCATGGCCATGACATTTTTACTTATTTAGAAATAGCCTTTATTTGGCACATATACATTACAGCACAGTGAAATTCTTTCTTTGCATATCCCATCCTTGGAGGTTGGGGTCCAAGTGCTGGGTCAGCCATGATACAGCACCCCAGGAGCAGAGAGGGTTAAGGGCCTTGCTCAAGGGCCCAGCAGTGGCAAATAGGCAGTGTTGGGGCTTGAACCCCTGATCTTCTGGACAATGACCCAGAGCCTTAACCACTTGAGCCACCACCTCCTCTTTATTTGACAAGGATAGAGATTTTATAATCCCATTTTTGCTAGTAGACAGTATTTGTCTGGAATTAATTGTAAGCCTACAGTGTTTTGAATAAATGAACTGGATGAATAGTGTAATGTAGAGAAATAAAGTGGCTGCTACTGTTGTTGTTTTCTAGATCGTTGCTGAGGGAGCCAACGGTCCCACCACCCCTGAAGCCGATAAGATATTCCTTGAAAGGAATATTATGGTGATTCCTGTATCTGCTCATTATGAACATCTAAATTAACTGTATTTAGTGTTTAGGAATGTATATAGTACAATCTCACCCACTTCTCAGGAGCAGGGCTGGACATCCATCCTGGTGATTGTTTAGTTTACAGTCATGTCATTACTTTCTTTCCAGGTCAAGAGTACAATAGTTTATTCAACACAAATCTACTGGATTTAAAATCACACTACACAATTCATCCTCCTCATTCTTTAGCAGACTCTCATCAGTTAAGCACTTGGGTAGTTTTCTTTCACAGAATGTCTGAGAGAGGGTTTAAGAATAAGCAGGATGAATTTCACAAGTTCAGGAGGAGCAAATTTGAATGTGAGCAAGCTAGATTTGTAGGAGAGTAAATAAATCTGAGTGAGGAGGAATATTTTTTTCAGCGGTTGAATGATTGTGCTCATTTCATTTAGCAGGAAATTAAAGTCTTCTATTGTTGTCTTGAACAGGACATGTACCTGAACACTGGTGGTGTGACCGTCTCCTACTTCGAGTGGCTGAAGAATCTGAACCATGTCAGCTACGGCAGACTGACCTTCAAATATGAGAGAGACTACCAACTACCATCTCCTCAGTAAGTGCAGCACTGTTTAATATATGTTACTGTTTTTTTTTTAATATAAAATAAGGATAATCCTTAATCCTAATAAAAAAAACAACACCAGTGAATATTTGTTAGAGGGCTTGGCGGACATGTGCCTCACACCTCCATGGTTGGGGGTTTGATTTCTAACTCTGCCCTGTGTGTGGAGTTTGCATGTTCTCCTCATGCTTTTCTTCAGGTTCTGTGGTTTTCTCCCCATTACAAAGACATGTTGTCAGCTGACTGGCAGATGATCTCTAAATTGTCTGTAGTATGTGTAAGAGAGAGATTGTGTGTGTGTGTGTGTGTGTGTGTGTGAGAGAGAGAGCCCTGTGATGGTTAGAACCCCATCCAGGGTGTCACCTGCCTTGTGCCCCAAGTCCCCTGAGATAATCTCCAGGCTCCCAGTGTATGATAAGCTGTCCAGGAAATAGAAGAATACTTTTTGTAATCTACAGTTAGGCCCAGGAATATTTGGACAGTGACACAATCTTCATGATGGCTATGCAAGCCACCACATTGGATTTGAAATTAAACAACTGAGATGCAATTGTAGGGACTTTCAGGTTTAATTAGAGGGGTTGAACAAAAATGTCCTATGAAACATTTAGGAATTACAACCATTTTAATACAGGTACCTCATTTAACAACAAATTAACAACAAATTAATGTTACTGTAAATTAAATGTTCATTTTTAATACCTTGTTGAGAATCTTTTGGAGGCAATGACTGCCTGAAGTCTTGAACCCATAGACATCACAAAACGCTGGGTTTCCTTCTTTGTACTGCTTTGCCAGGCCTTTACTGCAGCTGTCTTCAGTTGTTGCTTGTTTGTGGGTCTTTCTGCCTTAAGTTTTGTCTTAAGCAAGTGAAATGCATTATCGATTGGGTTGAGATCTGGTGATTGACTTGGCCATTGCAGAATATTCCAATTCTTTGCCTTAAAAAAACTCCTGGGTTGCTTTTGCAGTATGTTTTGGGTCATTGTCCATCTGTCATTGTACTGTGAAGCGCCGTCCACTCAATTTTGCAGCATTTGGCTAAATCTGAGCAAAAAAGTACATCCCTATACACTTTAGGATTCATCCGGCTGCTTCTGTCACATCTTCAACAAACACTAGTGATCCAGTGCCACTGGCAGCATGCCCATGCCATCTCACTGCCTCCACCATGTTTTACAGAGGATGTGGTGTGCTTTGGATCATGAGCTGTTCCAAGCCTTCTCCATACTTTCTTTTTCCCATCATTCTGGTACAGGTTGATCTTAGTTTCATCTGTCCAAAGAATGCTATTCCAGTACTGGGCCGGCTTCTTTAGATGTTTTTTTTTGGCAAAGTCTAATCTGGCCTTCCTATTTTTAAGGCTGATTAATGGTTTGCACCTTGTGGTGAACCCTCTCTCATTAAGTCTTCTCATATTAAGGAGCTGTAATTCCTGAACCCTTCTTCCAATTTCGATGGGAATACCCTCAAGTTACAGCAGAGAGTCTGCACTTTAAACCCATAATCATTATATAACTGTATTTTGAATATGTTTTGGTAAACAGCTAAAATAACAAAACTTGTCTCAGTGTCCAAATATATATGGACCTAACTGTATTTGCCTTCTGATGTTTGCATAGGCCCAAAACCTACAACAAAATATACACTCTCATTATAAAGCTCTGCCCTAAATTTTTTCAGATGAGCCGGAAGACTTGCCTTCTTCACTTTAGCAGTGGTCACATGCCAGAGCTCTTCAAGGAAGAGTAGACAGACAGGAGCTTCTTTCATTTCAGTGCCGTAATAAAATAGAAAGTGTACACAGCTTGTTCCCAGTACAGTCATTTACCTGCCCCAGAGAGCCTGAAGTACTCTTACTGATGTTGCTGGGAACAAGCTGTGGAGTTTTAAAAGCTCACTCTTTGTATTTTAGCTTTTCAAATGTCAGACTCTGGGAAAATGTTAGGAGTGTTTTGAGCAGCTTTAGCTGAAAAGATTTTTGCTTCAGCTGTTACTGATCACTCAGCCACGTCTTTGAGTCTGATTCTTACAGTAATTGCTATTGGAATTTTGTGTCAGGAATAAAACACATCTGGTCATGTTGATATAGAAAATTAATCAACAATGTGATGGTGGCCTGATGCGAAGATGTTACTAAAGTTGAATTATTTTTCTATAACAACACAAATCAAAATGTTTTATTCCTCTTACAACATACACAGATTTCTGGTATCAGTTACATTATGGAAGCTATAAACAATTGTTGTTGAGGTTAAGACTAAAATAATGCATTGCTTGCAAAAACCTTCTTATATTCATGGAGGAACTGAAAAATGTGAAGTGATCAATCCTGAAAGTGAATACTTACTTCTATAAATATTAAATACTTTACATATATAGACTATATTGCCAGAAGTATTCGCTCACCTGCCTTGACTCGCATATGAACTTAAGTGACATCCCATTCCTAATCCATAGGGTTAAATATGACGTCGGTCCACCCTTTGCAGCTATAACAGCTTCAACTCTTCTGGGAAGGCTGTCCACAAGGTTTAGGAGTGTGTTTATGGGAATTTTTGACCATTCTTCCAGAAGCACATTTGTGAGGTCACATACTGATGTTGGACGAGAAGGCCTGGCTCTCAGTCTCTGCTCTAATTCATCCCAAAGGTGTTCTATCGGGTTGAGGTCAGGACTCTGTGCAGGCCAGTCAAGTTCATCCACACCAGACTCTGTCATCCATGTCTTTATGGACCTTGCTTTGTGCACTGGTGCACAGTCATGTTGGAAGAGGAAGGGGCCAGCTCCAAACTGTTCCCACAAAGTTGGGAGCATGGAATTATCCAAAATGTCTTGGTATGCTGAAGCATTCAGAGTTCCTTTCATTGGAACTAAGGGGCCAAGCCCAGCTCCTGAAAAACAACCCCACACCATAATCCCCCCTCCACCAAACTTTACACTTGGCACAATGCAGTCAGACAAGTACCGTTCTCCTGGCAACGGCCAAACCAGACTCGTCCATCAGATTGCCAGATGGAGAAGCGCGATTCGTCACTCCAGAGAACGCGTCTCCACTGCTCTAGAGTCCAGTGGCGACGTGCTTTACACCACTGCATCCGACGCTTTGCATTGCACTTGGTGATGTATGGCTTGGATGCAGCTGCTCGGCCATGGAAACCCATTCCATGAAGCTCTCTGCGCACTGTTCTTGAGCTAATCTGAAGGCAACATGAAGTTTGGAGGACTGTAGCGATTGACTCTGCAGAAAGTTGGTGACCTCTTCGCACTATGCGCCTCAGCATCCGCTGACCCCGCTCCGTCAGTTTTCGTGGCCTACCACTTCGTGGCTGAGTTGCTGTCGTTCCCAAACACTTCCACATTCTTATAATAGAGCTGACAGTTGACTGTGGAATATTTAGGAGCGAGGAAATTTCACGACTGGATTTGTTGCACAGGTGGCATCCTATCACAGTTCCACGCTGGAATTCACTGAGCTCCTGAGAGCGACCCATTCTTTCACAAATGTTTGTAAAAACAGTCTGCATGCCTAGGTGCTTGATTTTATACACCTGTGGCCATGGAAGTGATTGGAACACCTGATTCCGATTATTTGGATGGGTGAGCGAATACTTTTGGCAATATAGTGTATCTCCTTACAGAAATCTTCAGTGTATTACTCGTTAGTTTTTAAAACGAATATTAAACAAGTGCATTAATATGAACCTGATTTGTATAAATAGGTTAAATAAAATGTCCTGCTGAAAGGCTTACTAATATAACAGTCTGTTTTTCTTTGTTTCCTGGTTTGAGTTTAGTGAATGAACTGCAGTAATGCTTTAAATAACGATTAACATTTAATAATTCAATAATTTAATTTAATTTAATTTAATGCAGTGTCTGTGCAGGAGAGTCTGGAGAGGAAGTTTGGAAAGCATGGTGGCTCCGTCTCTGTGGTCCCAACCTCTGAATTTTAGGCCAGGATTGCTGTGAGTAGACAAACACACTTCTCCTCCTCCTCCTCCTCCTCTGTAAATGTACACATAATATAGATTCAATTCATTACACAGTCAGTATAAGATAAAGTTCAGATGTGGTATCAGAAACAGGAAAATGTTTAGCCTGTTCTAACACAAACACACAGAGTTTAAGAACTTTAAGTAAACCAAACCAGCTCACAGTTTTACTGTATTGTGTGATTCTTACTAGAAAATGAGCAAAAAAGGAAGAAATCTTAAAGCTTAAAAATAGTAAAATATGTCTATACTGGATTTGGGTTATCTTTTAATAAGAAATGCTAGATCATTTTTAACTATATATTCAAGAAACTTTATCTTGCGAAGTTGTCATTTTTGCACTGTTATTTATTTATTTATTTTTTATGAGAGCCACATTCATCAAACTAAATATTTTCAATATCAAACAGGAAGAAACCAGCATTTTTTTTAAGTTGACATTGTTAGAAACTTTACATATCCTGGAAGCTTACTGGAAGATGTTAAACCTATATTTAAATAAAAATTGTTCTTAATCAGAGGCTTCAAAGACTTCACTGAGCCTACATGTGGTCTGTTTATGCAGTGCATACATAATAAACAGCAAGAGCCAAGATCACTGAGTCTTCATAATCAGTCAGAATTACACATACTAATGTAGGACTATTCAGAAGGAACACGCTAATACGTTAAACAATGGAAAATTAACCACAACTGAGTTAAAAAACAAAACAAAACAGAAAAACCCCCACTGACCATGAGCATCATTAAGCATGGAATTTTATTGACATTTTGATTTGGGTTTGATTTGTGAATCCTAGATTTGATCAGATCTGGTCTATCTAGATGTGAACTCACCCCTACAAACACTGCTATGATCCACACACAAAGTGTGTTAAAGTGTATAGTTTTTATAGTTTATTCAATTATTCCTGATTAGGGACATTAGGTCATGCCAGATTGCTTGAAAGAATATTCATTGATTAATAATGCTAGTGAATGAAATTGGGTATGAAGAAGAAAAAAAGAAGAAGCAGGAAACGCTGGCTTGGTGGTTAGCACATTTGCTTCACACCTCCAGTGCTGTGTGTGTGTGTGTGTTCAAGATTCAAGATTTTTATTTGTCACATACATGGCTGTACAAGTACAACAGTAGTGAAATGCAATTGCAACAACTCCAGACTGTGCAGAATAAAAATATAAAAGATTTAAAAAAGACAAAGAGATAAACAATCTAATAAGAAAAATAACACAATAGCATTGTTGTCATGGCTGTGTGCTAATGTTTATCAGTTAATACTAAGGTTTTGTGTTTAATGCCCGTATGAGAAAAGCTACTGTTCAGTCTTTCAGTTTGTGCCCTGAGTGATCGGAGTCTCTTGCTAGATGGCAGCCCCTGAAACAGTTTGTGATTTGGGTGATGAGTGTCTTTAGTAATCTGCTCACCCCTGGACCTGCATCGCCTGATGTAAATATCTAAATAAATATATTTCCAGATACAGCAGACTGGATGATGGACGTGTAGAAGGATTTGCGTAGACCAAGCGCTGCCTAGCCTTCTTTACCAGTGAAGAGATGTGGGGTGTCCAGGACAAGTCCTTAGAGATATGGACTCCCAGATACTTGTAGCTGGTCACTCTCTCCACCAGAATCCCATTGATCTTGAGCGGCGTGTACTGAGAATCTTGCTTTCCTCTCCGGAAGTCCACCACCATCTCCTTGGTCTTTGGGACATTTAGGTCCAGGTTGTTATCCTTACACCAAGAAGAAAGTGTTGAAATCTACTCCAAATTTGCTGTCTTGTTGTTGTTCTGGATCAGTCCAACCACCACTGTGTCATCTGCGAATTTCCCAATGGAGTTGGAACTGTGTCGTGCATAGCAGTCATGGGTGTAGAGAGAGAAGAGCAGGGGACTCAGAACACAACCTTGAGGTGATCCAATGTGCAATGTGATACTGTCTGAGAACCGATGTCCTATCTTTACCACCTGTGGTCTGTTTGTCAGGAAGCTCAGGATCCAGGAGTTACCAAGTCCCAGTTCACTGAGCTTTATGATGAGACAGAAAGGGAATACAGTGTTAATTGCTGAGCTGTAGTCAACATACAGTCAACAACCTGCAGTCTTACATAATTCCCTTTCCCAGTGTCCAGATGTGAAAGTGCTGTATGTAGGACATGGGAGATGGCATCATCCATGCTTCTGTTTTGGCGGTACGCAAATTGTAGGGGATCATGGGATTTTGGTAACGAAGCCCAGATAAGATCCTTTACAAGCCTCTCGAAGCTCTTCATCACCACTGATGTCAGAGCCACAGGACAGTAATCATTCAGATAAGCAGGGTTGGAATTCTTGGGAACAGGAATGATAGTGGATTTCTTTAAGCACGTAGGCACTGTGGACAGGGCGAGGGACATACTGAAGATGGAGGTGATCACAGAAGCCAGCTGATCCGCACAAGCCTTCAGCACTCTCCCTGGAATTTCATCAGGACCAGCACTGTTCACTCTCTTCAGAGCTCTCATCACGTAATGCTCCAAGACACTGAGTGGGCGGTCCTCTCCGTCACTCACCAGGGCTGAAACTCACCTTGTAGCGGTGTTGTCCTTGAAGCATGTGTAGAAGGAGTTCAAGTCATTAACGCGTGCAGAATCAGTGTCCTCTGCAGCCTGTGATCGTCTTTTTGCCTCTTTCACTGCCTTCCGGAAGTTGTACAAAGCTGCATTGTACGCGCTCATATCACACGTGATGAGCCTGCTGTTGTAGGCAGCAGTGTGATCATTCAGCGCCTTGTGGACTGATCCATCCACCCAAGGTTTCTGATTAGGAAAGACCTTCACAGTCACCATGGGTAAAGCTTTCATAGTGTGGAGGTATGGAAACAGCGACAGTAATGACTGAAGAAAACTCGCGGGGCAGATAGGAGGGCCGGCAGACAATGGACATATGCTTGAGGTCTGGAGAACAGGAATGAGACAAGATGGAGACGTTTCTGGGGTTACACCATTTGTTGTTAGTCATGAAGCACACTCCTCCACCTTAAGATTTACCTGAATCCTCTGTTCTGTCTGATCGAAAAACAGAAAAGGAATGTGTGTGCCTGTGTGTGTGTGTGGTTTGCATGGATTTCCTCTGGGTGCTCTGGTTTCCACCTCTAGTCCAGAGACATGCATTGTAAGCTGATTGGCATCTCTAAATTGTCTGTAGTGTGTGAATGTGTGTGTGCCCTTCCTTGTGCCCAGAGTCTCCTGAGATAGGCTCCAGGTTCCCTGTGACCCAGCAGGATAAGTGGTGTAGAAAAAATGCAGAGTCAAAATAAATATTAAAAGTGATGAGAGGCAAAGTGAATGTGCAGTTGAGAAAAAAGAACGTACACTACCAGTCAAAAGTTTGGACACATCTAATCCCGGGGTCTTTCCTGATGTTTATTTCTTTCTACATCGTAAAACAATGCTGAAGGCAGCCGAAATACAAAATAATCTCGTTTGAACAGTTGATATTGAGATATGTCTGCTACTGATGCTCTGTAAAGCCTTCATAACGGCTCTAATCTGAGGTGCTGTTAACTGGTGATTTCTGAGGCTGGTAACTCTAAATGAACTTCTCCTCTGCAGCAGAGGTATGTTTTGGTCTTGCTTTCCTGGGATGGTCTTCATGTGAGCCAGTTTCATCATGGTGCTTGATGGGTTTTGCAAATGCACTTGACAATACTGTTCATAGTTTTGAAATCTCCAGTATTGTTCTAGAATGTAGAAAATAAGTCACTAAACAAAAAACACTGAATTAAAAGGTGTGTCCAAACTTTTGACTGGTAGTGTATAAATATATGAATAACAAATATTCAATAATCTAAAAATCTTTTGGAGGAATAAGCCTGCATCCACATTGAGGATTATTCTACACATGTCTGTGATCTTCTCAGTCAAGCCTGATTATTCTGATGTTTAGGCTTTAAAGGTTTTTCCTTCCTTCTTGTCTTGTTGCTGGGAGCATCTGAGAAGGACATTGTGCATTCTGGACTGGCCTGCACCATGGAGCACTCTGCCAGGGTTAGTACATAAATAATACAAGAATTGCTAACCACATGCTAAAATGTGACATTTGAACCTTAGTAAACATTTAGAGTACACTTTTAGAACAGCACAGTTTCTGATAGGAACTATAAACAGATGCCGAATGTTTAGTAGTTGTGTGTTTAGTAGACCAATAACACATCAACTATTCTGCTTAAAAGTCTCAATGCCTTAAATGCCGAAAGTGCTATTGATATTTATAAATATTCATTCAGATTGCATAGGTATTCATTCCGATTGCTTTAAAACCCTAAAATTAATTTTATGAAATAATTATGAAATATTATTTTTATTAATTATTATGAAAAAAAAATTAAATTAATGACATATTTGCATATATTTGCATTTTCTAAGCATGGGTGTTTGTGGTATTTAGATGAGGCTATATATAAATTCTGGGTACAAATTTAAAATTTATACATTAATCCATAAAGAACAAGGCACAAGCGATTGACAATCTCAGTTAACAGCCGCCACTGATTGTGATTCTTCTTCATTCACCGGGTGGGAAACAACCTCAACTAGCACTTTAAAAGATAATAGAGCATTTCACCTAACATTTCCTTAAATGAACTCAGGCTTTAATGGGCATTAAATGATAGATATCTACAAGACATGTTTGTGACCATCTCCAAAGCACTTAAATAAACAACATGGCTCATTTCTGTGAAGCCTTCAATGAAGTACAAGTTGCAGCAACAAAAATAAACCGGCAATATCAGACACAAATAAACACAACATAAACACAAAACCACAAAACAACCACAAACACCCAAACAATTACAGCCTATAATCATTTATATTATCTATAATTGGATATAGCACATTAATTATTAGATTCAACCCATATTTAAACATATTTTAATTTGAATTTTTAATTTGAAATCAACCTAATTTAACAAACACATTCCATCTTGTTTCTGTAGAAATGAAGGTATATTTTTGCTGAATGGTGAAAGGTTTTATATTGTAAATTTAAATAAACATATCAGCAAAACCTGTAATTTAGACAGAGTAATACCTTTGATTTTAGGGTAATTACTTGTTTATGAAGTTATGGCATTTTCCTGTTAATTTTACCAAACTTTTCTATTTCCACAGTAACAATGTGAATTTTTTACATATTAGGACAGTAAAAATGAAAGTACATACTGTTTCTTTATTTATGGTAATTCGATGTATGTACTACGGTGTTATACTATTTTTGACTTTACAGTCTTTTCCTGTTGCTATTTCACAGTTTTTTACTGTAATTTTCATGTACATTTTTTACAGTGTAGAGGTATTACATTATTATAAAAAGTTATATTTATTTAGTGCTTTCAACAATGAATATTGTCACATAGCAGCCTGAAAAAAACTGGATATAGATTTTGTGTGTAAAACCATAACAGAGAGGGCAATAATAATAATAATAATAATAATAATAATAATAATAATAATAATAATAACAAATATGAAATTAGTAGAACATGTTTGTGTATTTATTATTATTATTATTATTATTATTATTCTTCTTATTATTATTATAAGGAATTATTCTAAAGCCATTCACATTAACCGATATTTTCCGTGTAGGTTTAAATCAATATCAGGAGCTGTGCGCTTGGCTGGACTGTTTCTAAGCAGTTACTGGTGACGTCATTCTAGAATTAGAACGATCTCTATTATGACGCAAGCTTCATAGTGCAGTGTTGAGTCATTTTGATCAAGCATCAAATCTCTTGCTTTACTGCGGTGATTACTACAATTACAATGTGTAAGCAATTTATTGCCGATAAAACCGAAACCTTTGAGGGCTGGCCAACGGTGTTACTGCCGTTTGGCCTGTCGAAGTTGCTGGAGAACATGACCAGGGCAGTTATGATTGAACAGCCGGAAAACTTCGTCTTGTTTCTGGTTAATTACATGTTTGATCTGCTACTGTACATGGACCGTAAGTATTTTTTTCCCACTAAACAAAACTTTTAGCACTTTACAACAATAGTAGATTTCGTGCTGTCAAATTAGCTTCAGATTATAACGGTAATGGGTTTTCGATGGCTGATGTGTGAAGAAAAGCTTTCTTTGTGGCTCGTAATTACAACATATACTACCATCTTCAGTGAAATTTAGCTAGCAGCTTAGCTCTTTTTGCGCTACGTGACAGACTGCTATAGTTGACTTGATTTTAGAAAAATGTTTTGATGGCCTAAGACTGAAAATTGAACAGGGTGGCAGAGCAGCACCACAGTTTGTACAGCTCTCTCGGTATAGTGAAAGTGACTGGCTAATTAAGAGCATGTACTGCTGGCCGTGTTTGCGGACAGACCCCTTAAAATGGCGGAAATGAAAGTGAATGAAATAATAATAAACAGAAGATGTTTCCAACACCTGGTTACAAGGGGATTCAATGTGCAAGCAGATAATAACAGCAAACAACAGGAAACTAAAACTATTGTCAAAAACACGCGAGCTAAGTATGAAACAAGCTACGACTATAGCTAAGTTATCTTCCTAATGAAGTACTCCATTAGTATTTACACTTTATAAACACATAAATGTCCCCTTATGACTCTGTCGCATAACAACAGATGAGTAAATCAAATATAATTTTTTTTCCTTAAACGGCGGTTGACTAGTTATTGTGTTGTGTATTGTATTTACAACCATTTCTACATTGTGTATTATGTTGTATTTACAGCCATTTTTGTTGTATTTGACAATCTTTATGCTACAAATGTAAGTTATTATGACCAACTGCCTTGGTTTTGATTCCTCAGAAAACCCATCCCTGGACATGAATGAAGTCATAATTGGATTTCAAGCCAGGAGAGGTGAGTTTTATGACAAACCATATATAAAAAAATGTATTCCTGATTTCTTAATAATTTTTAAACATTGTTGTAAAAAAACAGTGAAGCTTTAACAGAATAAAGAGACATTAACAATAATAATAGTAAAAAAATATATAAATACTTTTTTCTGGATTCTCAGAAGAGGTCAAGAAAATATATTATGACGCCACAACTGGTGGAGTTCAAGGTTTCAGGAAGGAAAGTGGGAAGTGTTCCCCAAACCTCCTCTCAACCAGTCAAGGTGAGAACTGTTGATTACTGCAAACTTAAAATGGTACTGTTTAAGATAAATTAAAGAATTGTATGTTGTTTATTTTTATGCCAAGAAGAGTTTCAGAATTATTAAATTAGAATATTGGTTGTTTCTGTATGTGTAAGGAAAAATTTCTGTTTTCAATAATATGATGTTTGTGGTTTGTTAAACCACACACCTGGTATATAATATTGGGATATAACCTGCTTAAATGTTGTCAACTTTAATCATAAGCTGCTCCTGTTTACACAATTGCACTTTCTGACTATATAGTATACAATTATAGAAGGAACATCTTGCTGTATTAGCAAAGTTCTGCATGGTTAATGTTATATCCTCTCCTCTCACTGCAGTTAAACATAGTCCAATGCCACAACGAAAACCTTTGAGAAGATTATCAGCCACTTTGAAAAGACTTGTTATACAGAAAAAATGTTCAAAGAGTGATGGTGAATCCACTGACCAAGAGAAACACTCTACTGGACTGGCAAAGACATCATCTCATCTGGATAGTGATCTGATGTCCTTTGAAGTAATTTCCTGTCCTGTCACAACACAACAGGAGGCTTCACTAGATAAAGGTACATTTCACAGACAGACAACTTCATTGAACTTATGAAGAGGTATTTATTATATTGACTAGTGTCTGTAAATAGACAGTAATCACAGCCATAATGCCAACAATTACCAGTACCTAACAATTACACTGGTAAAAGCATGCACAGAACATTGAACACTGAGGTGTATGGACTACAATGGCAGAAGAACACTTTGAGTTTCTCTCCTTTCAGCCAAAAAAAGGAATCTGAGGCTATCGTTTTAGAAACAGTTATTTGAGGCAGTTTTTCACTCATGTATCCATCACTGGACAGCTGATAACTTTAACCAAATAGATTTAATCTTAAAACTATCATGAAGTCAGACATGAATCTCCTTCTTCCAATCTTAAGTTTTTTTTTAACTCATAAGTTCCTGTTTACACAATTGCACTTTTTGACTATATAGTATAGTTATAAAAGGAACATCCTGTTGTATTAGCAAACTTCTGCATGGTTAAGGTTATATCCTCTCCTCTCACTGCAGTTAAACCTCAACAAATTCCCCCACCAAAACCTAAGAGAAATCCAGCAGCAGCTTTAAAAACTTCTGCTTATCTGATGAAATATTCTGAGATTCATGGTGAATCCACTGACCAAGAGAAACACTCTACTGGACTGGCAAAGACATCATCTCTTCTGGATTGTGATCTGATGTCCTTTGAAGTAATGTTTTGTCCCGTCACAACGCAACAGGAGGCTTCTCTAGATAAAGGTACATTTCACAGACAGACAACTTCATTGAACTTATGAAGAGGTATTTATAATATTGACTAGTGTCTGTAAATAGACAGTAATCACAGCCATAATGTCACCAATTACCAGTACCTAACAATTACGCTGGTAAAAGCAGTAACAAGCAGTACTAATGCTCAATGATTGTTTTTCAGAAGTTGGATTTGACAGAGCTCAGTCCAGTGAAGTCAGTGTCACACCACCTGAAAGTGTTCCTGATGTCGAGCTGCTACAGGAAACACCAGTGGTCGAAGGTAAATTACAAAATACACAGTATTGTGTACAAAAACTCAAAACATGGAGTGAGCGGCTGTTCAGTGGATGGAAACTCCTTGTTGATAAGAAAGGTTAGATCAAAATGGCCTGTTTTGTTTGAGCTGACAGGAAGAATTTAGTAACTTCTATAATAATTCCACAACTGTGGTGAGCAGAAAAGCATCTCAGCATGCACACAACATTGAACACTGAGGTGTATGGACTACAATGGCAGAAGAACACTTTGAGTTTCTCTCCTGTCAGCCAAAAAACGGAATCTGAGCCTATCATTTTAGAAGCAGTTATTTGAGACAGTTTTTCACTCATGTCTCCATCACTGGACAGCTGATAACTTTAACCAAACAGATTTAATCTTAAAACTATCATGAAGTCAGACATGAATCTCCTTCTGCCAATCCTAAGTTTCTTTTAAACTTATAAGTTCCTGTTTACACAATTGCACTTTTTGACTATATAGCATACAGTTATAGAAGGAACATCCTGTTGTATTAGCAAAGTTCTGCATGGTTAAGTTTATATCCTCTCCTCTCACTGCAGTTAAACATAGTCCAATGCAGCGACAAAAACCTTTGAGAAGATTATCAGCCACTTTAAAAAGACTTGTTATACAGAAAAAATGTTCAAAGAGTGATGGTGAACCCACTGACCAAGAGAAACACTCTACTGGACTGGCAAAGACATCATCTCTTCTGGATTGTGATCTGATGTCCTTTGAAGTAATGTCCTGTCCTGTCACAACGCAACAGGAGGCTTCACTAGATGAAGGTACATTTCACAGACAGACAACTTCATTGAACTTATGAAGAGCTATCATTTTAGAAGCAGTTATTTGAGACAGTTTTTCACTCGTGTCTCCATCACTGGACAGCTGATAACTTTAACCAAATAGATTTAATCTTAAAACTATCATGAAGTCAGACATGAATCTCCTTCTTCCAATCCTAATTTTTTTTTAAACTCATAAGTTCCTGTTTACACAATTGCACTTTTTGACTATATAGTATACAGTTATAAAAGGAACATCCTGTTGTATTAGCAAACTTTTGCATGGTTAAGTTTATATCCTCTCCTCTCACTGCAGTTAAACCTCAACAAATTCCCCCACCAAAACCTAAGAGAAATCCAGCTTATCTGATGAAATATTCTGAGATTCATGGTGAAACCACTGACCAAGAGAAACACTCTACTGGACTGGCAAAGACATCATGTCTTCTGGATTGTGATCTGATGTCCTTTGAAGTAATGTTTTGTCCCGTCACAACGCAACAGGAGGCTTCCCTACATAAAGGTACATTTCACAGACAGTCAACTTCATTGAACTTATGAAGAGGTATTTATAATATTGACTAGTGTCTGTAAATAGACAGTAATCACAGCCATAATGCCACCAATTACCAGTACCTAACAATTATGCTGGTAAAAGCAGTAACAGGAAGTACTAATGCTCAATGATTGTTTTTCAGAAGTTGGGTTTGACAGAGCTCAGTCCAGTGAAGTCAGTGTCACACCACCGGAAAGTGTTCCTGATGTCGAGCTGCTACAGGAAACACCAGTGGTCGAAGGTAAATTACAAAATACACAGTCTTGTGTACAAAAACTCAAAACATGGAGTGAGCGGCTGTTCAGTGGATGGAAACTCCTTGTTGATAAGAAAGATCAGCAGAAAATGGCCTGTTTTTTTTTAGCTGACAGGAAGAATTTAGTAACTTCTATAATAATTCCACAACTGTGGTGAACAGAAAAGCATCTCAGCATGCACACAACATTGAACACTGAGGTGTATGGACTACAATGGCAGAAGAACACTTTGAGTTTCTCTCCTGTCAGCCAAAAAACAGAATCTCAGGCTATCATTTTAGAAATGGTTATTTGAGGCAGTTTTTCACTCGTGTCTCCATCACTGGACAGCTGATAACTTTAACCAAATAGATTTAATCTTAAAACTATCATGAAGTCAGACATGAATCTTCCAATCCTAATTTTTTTTTAAACTCATAAGTTCCTGTTTACACAATTGCACTTTTTGACTATATAGTATACAGTTATAGAAGGAACATCCTGTTGTATTAGCAAAGTTCTGCATGGTTAAGTTTTTATCCTCTCCTCTCACTGCAGTTAAACATAGCCCAATGCGGCGACAAAAACCTTTGAGAAGATTATCAGCCACTTTAAAAAGACTTGTTATACGGAAAAAATGTTCAAAGAGTGATGGTGAATCCACTGACCAAGAGAAACACTCTACTGGACTGCCAACGACATCGTCTCGTCAGGATAATGCTCTGATGCCCTGTGAAGTCATGTCTTGTCCCATCGAAATGCAACAGGAGGCTTCTCTAGATAAAGGTACATTTCACAGACAGACAACTTCATTGAACTTATGAAGAGGTATTTATAATATTGACTAGTGTCTGTAAATAGACAGTAATCACAGCCATAATGCCACCAATTACCAGTACCTTACAATTATGCTGGTAAAAGCAGTAACAAGCAGTACTAATGCTCAATGATTGTTTTTCAGAAGTTGGATTTGACAGAGCTCAGTCCAGTGAAGTCAGTGTCACACCACCTGAAAGTGTTCCTGATGTCGAGCTGCTACAGGAAACACCAGTGGTCGAAGGTAAATTACAAAATACACAGTCTTGTGTACAAAAACTCAAAACATTGAGTGAGCGGCTGTTCAGTGGATGGAAACTCCTTGTTGATAAGAAAGATCAGAAGAAAATGGCCTGTTTATTTTTTAGCTGACAGGAAGAATTTAGTAACTTCTATAATAATTCCACAACTGTGGTGAACAGAAAAGCATCTCAGCATGCACACAACATTGAACACTGAGGTGTATGGACTACAATGGCAGAAGAACACTTTGAGTTCCTCTCCTGTCAGCTACAAAACAGAATCTGAGGCTATCATTTTAGAAGCAGTTATTTGAGACAGTTTTTCTCTCATGTATTCATCACTGGACAGCTGATAACTTTAACCAAATAGATTTAATCTTAAAACTATCATGAAGTCAGACATGAATTTCCTTCTTCCAATCCTAATTTTTTTTTAAACTCATAAGTTCCTGTTTACACAATTGCACTTTTTGACTATATAGTATACAGTTATAGAAGGAACATCCTGTTGTATTAGCAAAGTTCTGCATGGTTAAGTTTTTATCCTCTCCTCTCACTGCAGTTAAACATAGCCCAATGCGGCGACAAAAACCTTTGAGAAGATTATCAGCCACTTTAAAAAGACTTGTTATACAGAAAAAATGTTCAAAGAGTGATGGTGAATCCACTGACCAAGAGAAACATTCTACTGGACTGCCAACGACATCGTCTCGTCAGGATAATGCTCTGATGCCCTGTGAAGTCATGTCTTGTCCCATCACAACGCAACAGGAGGCTTCTCTAGATAAAGGTACATTTCACAGACAGACAACTTCATTGAACTTATGAAGAGGTATTTATAATATTGACTAGTGTCTGTAAATAGACAGTAATCACAGCCATAATGCCACCAATTACCAGTACCTAACAATTATGCTGGTAAAAGCAGTAACAAGCAGTACTAATGCTCAATGATTGTTTTTCAGAAGTTGGATTTGACAGAGCTCAGTCCAGTGAAGTCAGTGTCACACCACCTGAAAGTGTTCCTGATGTCGAGCTGCTACAGGAAACACCAGTGGTCGAAGGTAAATTACAAAATACACAGTCTTGTGTACAAAAACTCAAAACATTGAGTGAGCGGCTGTTCAGTGGATGGAAACTCCTTGTTGATAAGAAAGATCAGAAGAAAATGGCCTGTTTATTTTTTAGCTGACAGGAAGAATTTAGTAACTTCTATAATAATTCCACAACTGTGGTGAACAGAAAAGCATCTCAGCATGCACACAACATTGAACACTGAGGTGTATGGACTACAATGGCAGAAGAACACTTTGAGTTTCTCTCCTGTCAGCCAAAAAATGGAATCTGAGGCTATCATTTTAGAAGCAGTTATTTGAGACAGTTTTTCACTCATGTCTCCATCACTGGACAGCTGATAACTTTAACCAAATAGATTTAATCTTAAAACTATCATGAAGTCAGACATGAATCTCCTTCTTCCAATCCTAATTTTTTTTTAAACTCATAAGTTCCTGTTTACACAATTGCACTTTTTGACTATATAGTATACAGTTATAGAAGGAACATCCTGTTGTATTAGCAAAGGTCTGTATGGTTAAGTTTTTATCCTCTCCTCTCACTGCAGTTAAACCTCAACGAATTCCCCCACCAAAACCTAAGAGAAATCCAGCAGCAGCTTTAAAAACTTCTGCTTATCTAAGGGAATATTCTGAGATTCATGGTGAAACCACTGACCAAGAGAAACACTCTACTGGACTGGCAAAGACATCATCTCGTCAGGATAATGCTCTGATGCCCTGTGAAGTCATGTCTTGTCCCATCACAACGCAACAGGAGGCTTCACTAGATAAAGGTACATTTCACAGACAGACAACTTCATTGAACTTATGAAGAGGTATTTATAATATTGACTAGTGTCTGTAAATAGACAGTAATCACAGCCATAATGCCACCAATTACCAGTACCTAACAATTATGCTGGTAAAAGCAGTAACAAGCAGTACTAATGCTCAATGATTGTTTTTCAGAAGTTGGATTTGACAGAGCTCAGTCCAGTGAAGTCAGTGTCACACCACCTGAAAGTGTTCCTGATGTCGAGCTGCTACAGGAAACACCAGTGGTCGAAGGTAAATTACAAAATACACAGTATTGTGTACAAAAACTCAAAACATTGAGTGAGCGGCTGTTCAGTGGATGGAAACTCCTTGTTGATAAGAAAGATCAGAAGAAAATGGCCTGTTTATTTTTTAGCTGACAGGAAGAATTTAGTAACTTCTATAATAATTCCACAACTGTGGTGAGCAGAAAAGCATCTCAGCATGCACACAACATTGAACACTGAGGTGTATGGACTACAATAGCAGAAGAACACTTTGAGTTTCTCTCCTGTCAGCCAAAAAACAGAATCTGAGGCTATCATTTTAGAAACAGTTATTTGAGACAGTTTTTCACTCGTGTCTCCATCTCTGGACAGCTGATAACTTTAACCAAATAGATTTAATCTTAAAACTATCATGAAGTCAGACATGAATTTCCTTCTTCCAATCCTAAGTTTTTTTTAAACTCATAAGTTCCTGTTTACACAATTGCACTTTTTAACTATATAGTATACAGTTATAGAAGGAACATCCTGTTCTATTAGCAAAATTCTGTATGGTTAAGTTTTTATCCTCTCCTCTCACTGCAGTTAAACCTCAACGAATTCCCCCACCAAAACCTAAGAGAAATCCAGCAGCAGCTTTAAAAACTTCTGCTTATCTAAGGGAATATTCTGAGATTCATGGTGAAACCACTGACCAAGAGAAACACTCTACTGGACTGGCAAAGACATCATCTCTTCAGGATAGTGATCTGATGCCCTGTGAAGTCATGTCTTGTCCCATCACAACGCAACAGGAGGCTTCACTAGATAAAGGTACATTTCACAGACAGACAACTTCATTGAACTTATGAAGAGGTATTTATAATATTGACTAGTGTCTGTAAATAGACAGTAATCACAGCCATAATGCCACCAATTACCAGTACCTAACAATTATGCTGGTAAAAGCAGTAACAAGCAGTACTAATGCTCAATGATTGTTTTTCAGAAGTTGGATTTGACAGAGCTCAGTCCAGTGAAGTCAGTGTCACACCACCTGAAAGTGTTCCTGATGTCGAGCTGCTACAGGAAACACCAGTGGTCGAAGGTAAATTACAAAATACACAGTCTTGTGTACAAAAACTCAAAACATTGAGTGAGCGGCTGTTCAGTGGATGGAAACTCCTTGTTGATAAGAAAGATCAGAAGAAAATGGCCTGTTTATTTTTTAGCTGACAGGAAGAATTTAGTAACTTCTATAATAATTCCAAAACTGTGGTGAGCAGAAAAGCATCTCAGCATGCACACAACATTGAACACTGAGGTGTATGGACTACAATGGCAGAAGAACACTTTGAGTTTCTCTCCTGTCAGCTACAAAACAGAATCTGAGCCTATCATTTTAGAAGCAGTTATTTGAGACAGTTTTTCACTCATGTCTCCATCACTGGACAGCTGATAACTTTAACCAAATAGATTTAATCTTAAAACTATCATGAAGTCAGACATGAATCTCCTTCTTCCAATCCTAATTTTTTTTTAAACTCATAAGTTCCTGTTTACACAATTGCACTTTTTGACTATATAGTATACAGTTATAGAAGGAACATCCTGTTGTATTAGCAAAGTTCTGCATGGTTAAGTTTTTATCCTCTCCTCTCACTGCAGTTAAACATAGCCCAATGCGGCGACAAAAACCTTTGAGAAGATTATCAGCCACTTTAAAAAGACTTGTTATACGGAAAAAATGTTCAAAGAGTGATGGTGAATCCACTGACCAAGAGAAACATTCTACTGGACTGCCAACGACATCGTCTCGTCAGGATAATGCTCTGATGCCCTGTGAAGTCATGTCTTGTCCCATCGAAACGCAACAGGAGGCTTCTCTAGATAAAGGTACATTTCACAGACAGACAACTTCATTGAACTTATGAAGAGGTATTTATAATATTGACTAGTGTCTGTAAATAGACAGTAATCACAGCCATAATGCCACCAATTACCAGTACCTAACAATTATGCTGGTAAAAGCAGTAACAAGCAGTACTAATGCTCAATGATTGTTTTTCAGAAGTTGGGTTTGACAGAGCTCAGTCCAGTGAAGTCAGTGTCACACCACCGGAAAGTGTTCCTGATGTCGAGCTGCTACAGGAAACACCAGTGGTCGAAGGTAAATTACAAAATACACAGTCTTGTGTACAAAAACTCAAAACATGGAGTGAGCGGCTGTTCAGTGGATGGAAACTCCTTGTTGATAAGAAAGATCAGAAGAAAATGGCCTGTTTATTTTTTAGCTGACAGGAAGAATTTAGTAACTTCTATAATAATTCCACAACTGTGGTGAACAGAAAAGCATCTCAGCATGCACACAACATTGAACACTGAGGTGTATGGACTACAATAGCAGAAGAACACTTTGAGTTTCTCTCCTGTCAGCCAAAAAACGGAATCTGAGCCTATCATTTTAGAAGCAGTTATTTGAGACAGTTTTTCACTCATGTCTCCATCACTGGACAGCTGATAACTTTAACCAAATAGATTTAATCTTAAAACTATCATGAAGTCAGACATGAATCTCCTTCTTCCAATCCTAAGTTTTTTTTTTTAACTCATAAGTTCCTGTTTACACAATTGCACTTTTTGACTATATAGTATACAGTTATAAAAGGAACATCCTGTTGTATTAGCAAAGGTCTGTATGGTTAAGTTTTTATCCTCTCCTCTCACTGCAGTTAAACCTCAACGAATTCCCCCACCAAAACCTAAGAGAAATCCAGCAGCAGCTTTAAAAACTTCTGCTTATCTAAGGGAATATTCTGAGATTCATGTTGAAACCACTGACCAAGAGAAACACTCTACTGGACTGGCAAAGACATCATCTCTTCTGGATAGTGATCTGATGCCCTGTGAAGTCATGTCTTGTCCCATCACAACGCAACAGGAGGCTTCTCTAGATAAAGGTACATTTCACAGACAGACAACTTCATTGAACTTATGAAGAGGTATTTATAATATTGACTAGTGTCTGTAAATAGACAGTAATCACAGCCATAATGCCACCAATTACCAGTACCTAACAATTACGCTGGTAAAAGCAGTAACAAGCAGTACTAATGCTCAGTGATTGTTTTTCAGAAGTTGGATTTGACAGAGCTCAGTCCAGTGAAGTCAGTGTCACACCACCTGAAAGTGTTCCTGATGTCGAGCTGCTACAGGAAACACCAGTGGTTGAAGGTAAATTACAAAATACACAGTATTGTGTACAAAAACTCAAAACATTGAGTGAGCGGCTGTTCAGTGGATGGAAACTCCTTGTTGATAAGAAAGATCAGAAGAAAATGGCCTGTTTATTTTTTAGCTGACAGGAAGAATTTAGTAACTTCTATAATAATTCCACAACTGTGGTGAACAGAAAAGCATCTCAGCATGCACACAACATTGAACACTGAGGTGTATGGACTACAATGGCAGAAGAACACTTTGAGTTTCTCTCCTGTCAGCCAAAAAACGGAATCTGAGCCTATCATTTTAGAAGCAGTTATTTGAGACAGTTTTTCACTCATGTCTCCATCACTGGACAGCTGATAACTTTAACCAAATAGATTTAATCTTAAAACTATCATGAAGTCAGACATGAATCTTCCAATCCTAATTTTTTTTTAAACTCATAAGTTCCTGTTTACACAATTGCACTTTTTGACTATATAGTATACAGTTATAGAAGGAACATCCTGTTGTATTAGCAAAGTTCTGCATGGTTAAGTTTTTATCCTCTCCTCTCACTGCAGTTAAACATAGCCCAATGCGGCGACAAAAACCTTTGAGAAGATTATCAGCCACTTTAAAAAGACTTGTTATACAGAAAAAATGTTCAAAGAGTGATGGTGAATCCACTGACCAAGAGAAACATTCTACTGGACTGCCAACGACATCGTCTCGTCAGGATAATGCTCTGATGCCCTGTGAAGTCATGTCTTGTCCCATCGAAACGAAACAGGAGGCTTCCCTAGATAAAGGTACATTTCACAGACAGACAACATTGACTTCCAATTCCAATTCTAAATTATTTTTAAACTCATAAGTTCCTGTTTACACAATTGCACTTTTTGACTATATAGTATACAGTTATAGAAGGAACATTGTGTTGTATTAGCAAACCTCTGCATGGTTAAGGTTATATCCTCTCCTCTCACTGCAGTTAAATCTCGACAAATTCCCCCACCCAAACCTAAGAGAAATCCAGCAGCAGCTTTAAAAACTTCTGCTTACCTAAGGGAATATTCTGAGATTCATGGTGAAACCACTGACCAAGAGAAACACTCTGGACTGGCAAAGACATCATCTCTTCAGGATAGTGCTCTGATGTCCTGTGAGGTGACTGATGAATCCGTCACAATGCCACAGGAGGATTCACTAGATAAAGGTACATTTCACAGACACCTTAATTGAACATATAAGTGGCTGTAAATAGACAATAATAACGGTCAAAATTCCATCAGTTACCAATACTAACAAGTCTGCAGATAACATGTGTTCAAAGGTAAATTGCAAATGAAAGACAATTGTGCAAACAAAACCCCTAAAAAAGTCTATGTATCATCAACTTGAGAAATAACCCCTTTGACAAACCATTTTCCACTAGTGTACCACAACAGTCAATATTTCTTGCTGAATGTAATTCCTTTTCTTTACGTTTTTAGGAATTTAAAAGAATTATCAAATGGTTGAGATTCAAACAGTGGCTTTATATTGAACTCCTGCAAGATAACCTGCTAACACATTTAGTGATAAAACACTATTTTAGAACACATGACTAAAGACTATAGCCAGATTATAAGTATTTATCCTCTCTGGTTAATTATAACAATTTCACAACATCATACATTGTCACATTCACTAGCATCCCATCACTGAAGTGCTAAGTTGTGCCTCATATCTTCTGCATCATCTTTCCCCAGATAAAAATTTGCCATTCAACAAATTTCTAACCGAGTGCTATTTACTTCTGAGGCCATTAAGACTGAAACAAAAACAATGGTGCCTTGGTCTTTGTAGGATAAGTGGTACAGAAAACAGATGGATTTCATGATTTCATGAGCTTTCCTCCTTTGGAATTTTTAGGTACTAAATCACAGGGACCAAGACCAAGACAGGCTATCAGAATCAGCACAGCATCTTCAGAGGAAGAAGAGAACAACCTAAATGACTGTTGGACTTTATACCATCTTCCACATGGGGTGGCAGTGGGAACAGTGTCTACCACAGTCCTCTTGTAACCACAGTATCAAAAAGGGGCAAAAATCCATGCCATCGGACCTGGCTATGTTTTATTCACAGCATGTTAGACTAGGTAGCAAGGTATGGAATAAAATCACTGTCAAAAATAATCGTGCGTAATTCAGAAGATTTGTCTGTAATTCTGTGTTTTGTCCGAGTTGGATTCCAAATTCTACGGCCACGGCAGTTTGCAGATACGAGATTTTGTGTGTTTCTTACAGTACAATCTAAAATGTATGACTATGACTGTTTACAGACACAATGCTCGTTTTCACAACACCTTTGTTACACGGACGACATGCGAAATTAGACCCACAAATGTAGTGTGTTAAACCACTGTCAAAAATACATCATCAAGGCCACATGCACAGGAATTACTATCCGAGGGAAGATGAATTGATTCGGCGCATGCGCCCCGCCACCGTTTTAAACCACGGGCGCCAAAATGCCAGATCAGCAGCCAAGCGCTCACTCATCTATGGAAGCCCGTTCCCGCCACTGAATAAAAAATAAAAAAGGTCATTGTGACTTTTTATCTCACGATTCGGACTTTTTTTCTCAGAATTGTGAGTTGCACGGTTCACATCTAAGTTTGAAATAGGCATTTTGTGTTAGCCACCTTTTTGAAATGCCAGAATTTGATATAACCCCGTTCATGATATAACAATTTTCCTCTGCATGCCCCTTAACATGCAAATCAAGGGAGAGTTCTGTTGATGTACTGCCAAGCCCCAGTGAAGTACCGCTGTGGTCCAGTAAAAAATAATGATAAATCATTGTCTGATGATAGATATTACAGTATACCGTAAGTGAAAACGAGCGTTGTGTCTGTAAATGGTCATAGTCGTACATTTTAGAGTTGTACTGTAAGAAACACACAAAATCTCGTATCTGTAAACTGTCGTGGCCGTAAAATTTGGAATCCATCTCGGACAAAACACAGAATTACACACAAATCTTTTGAATTACGCACGATTATTTTTGACAGTGATTTTATTCCATAATTAAGATGGTGATCAGACCACCTCCTCGTCAACGTAAAAATGCTTAGCCCTGTGGCGTGGAAAAGTGTACCAAATGTGTTCTTTTTAATTAAATCAAATAAAAAATCTAAATTGCAATAAAAAGCCTTTTATGACTGTCTGTTACATACAAGTCGAATTTTGAAATGAACAATCTATAATTTAGAATATAATTATGAAACAAAACATAATTTTAGGTTGAAGCAGCCATAACATTAACAACCACTGACAGCTGAAGTGAATACCACTGATGATCTTGTTACAGTGGCACATGACAATGGGTTGGATATAATTAGGCAGCAACTAAATAGTCAGTTCTCAAAGTTGACGTGTTGGATCTTTGCGACTTTGACAAAGGTCAAATTGTGATTGATAGATCATTAGGTTAGAGCATCTCCAAAAATAGAAGGTCTTGTGGGCTGCTCCCATTAGTACCCACCAAAAAGGTTCAAGATAACCGGTGAACTGACAACAGAGTCATGTGTACCTATGGCTCTCTGATGCATGTTCGGAGGAGAGGCTAGCTCACAAATAAGAGTTACTGTAGCACAAACTGATGGAAAGGTTCAAGCTGGTTATAATAGAAAGGTGACTGATCGGTAAATATATATACCGATCAGTCACCAAGTAAAATTTCTTTTTCATAGTTTTTTTAATATAATTTATATATTTATTCTTATTAGAATAAGATTACTGCACAAATACTGTAATTGCCCATCACACACCAAAACATTAGTTAACTAAATACTGAAAAGTGTCAAGTTTTTGTTAAAGTGAATCTTTTTAAATTCTTGCTAGTCATTTGTTTAAAACTGATTCCCAGGACACAGGAATGTCCACCACACGAGTTACTCTGTATTTTTTTTTATTTATTTATTTATTTATTTATTTATTTATTTATTTATTTATTTATTTATTTATTTAACTTCCTTCAGTGCCTCCAGAACAAGAGGTTTTACATATTCACATTATCACAATAACATTAGCTGGCAAATAAGAAAAGGAAAATAGATTTTTTTTTTTTTCAGAGCACTACATGTTTTCAGACCTTTTTTGTTTTTGGTTTGTTCCCAAAGATTAACATAATTTAAAGTCATTTATAATATTTAATTAAAATTAAAAATCCTTCAGAAAAATACACTGTAAAAACAGATTTTTTCCTGACCTCAGAATTCACAGGTATAGGAAATATTAAGCTTAAATCTTTGCAAAACATGTTTAGCAGGATAAATTCTATGAGGTATTTTGTAAGACACTTCCTTAATTTTGTTATTAATTCAGAACATGTCTGGCAGCTCCCTTTCGAGGGAACTCGATGCTGCGTCATGGCTGAAGCTATGGGAACACTTCTATGTGGAAGTGGAAAATCTGTGTGAAATCACGCCAATTTATCGGCTCAGGTGAGTCATGTGACGAAGCGGAGCACACCACCAGGACCATAATAGGGCATCTACATCACATCACTCCAGCTTCTTTGTCTTCAGGAAGCGCTCTGTGCACTAGCGTAGCCAGGAATCACAATGTGGGTGGGCCAGGAAAAATTTGGGTGGGCCAACACAACTACACCTGCATGCAAACCACCATTTAATCAGAGCATAAGCCTGTATGTCATCGTAAGCAGTGTTAAGAACATAACAATAAGAACAGCATGAGCACGGTGGCCACACCATGAGTGCAGAGACGTTTCATTCTTCCTCGTAGCCGGAGGGCGCGCTCACACAGAAAGTACCAAAAAAACCTAATAGGGACAAAGGCAAGCAACTGGTTTGGTGGGCCAGACTGACAGGGCCCACCCAGGCCCCTCCCATAGCTACGCGAGTGGCTCTGTGTATGTTTGTGTTGATTGTTTGTCCTGTCTGTCTAGACTAGTGAAAAATAAGATACAGTATATACACTACTAGTCAAATGTTTGTCACACCTTCTAATTCCATGGTCTTTCCTGATGTTTATTTCTTTCTACATTGTAAAACAATGCTGAAGGCGGCCGAAATACACAATAATGTCCTTTGAACAGCTGATATTGAGATATATGTCTGCTACTGATGCTCTGTAAAGCCTTCATAACGGCTCTAATCTGAGGTGCTGTTAACTGGTGATTTCTGAGGCTGGTAACTCTAAATGAACTTCTCCTCTGCAGCAGAGGTAAATTTTGGTCTTGCTTTCCTGGGATGGTCTTCATGTGAGCCAGTTTCATCATGGTGCTTGATGGGTTTTGTAAATGCACTTGACAATACTGTTCTTGCAAGAACTATTCCAGAACACCTGACCTTCGTGTCTTAAAATAACAACTGACTGTAGTCATTACATATGGATTACTTAAGTCCATGTGTGTTATTTCATAGTTTTGAAATCTCCAGTATTGTTCTAGAATGTAGGAAATAAATCCCTAAACAAAAAACATTGAATTAAAAGGTGTGTCCAAACTTTTGACTGGTAGTGTATATATATATATATATATATATATATATATATATATATATATATATATATATATATATACAGTATATATATAAAAGATTAGGAAAGATGGCACGTTCAGGTAGTGTGTGCATCTGTGCACCACTACATTTCGGGAGTCGACTCACACTTTTTCTGCTTCGTTTGTTTGATAATGGAGCATGCAGCTGCGTGCTCTGGGAAACATTGCGTTTCTAGAATTTGAAAACATCAGGGGCTGAGCCCGAAACATCAGGGGGTAATTATGGAGAAAGGGTAAGCAAGAATAACACGTTTTGTAAGGGCATTTTATGTAATATTGTTTAATAATAAACACAAATTATCACAAACATTATGCAACTCTAGAAAATTTCTTTCAGTACAATCTTTTTTCTGACTCCTCCCATCATTTCAAAGTCTTGCTACTTTGCTATACCTTCTACCTTTGACAATAATATCCTCCCAAATATCGATAAATCCCTGATTAACCACAAATTAAATTTCCTTTTTGTTTTTTCAATAATTGGTTCAAAATTTAACTGACTCCTTTGTTTTTCATTTTTACAAATTACTACATCAGGATATGTTAATTTATGTTTAACTGGAATATTCTGTATTTCTGTGGAGGAGGAATCTTTAAAGGGAAACCATACATTTTTATCTAAATTCATTTTAAGGCCTGAAACACTAGTAAATTCCTCAATATATCAACAAACTGGATAAGTTTAAATTTAAGCTGTGATACCATTAAATTAATTTCTTTTTACATGCAATGCTAAAACCAGAGTGACTAATAGAAATAAAAAACGAGAGAGACGGCATCCTTGTTTAATGCCACAATGAATATCAAATCTCTGTGAGGTTCCATAAGCAAGTTTAATGGAACTATTACATCCACTATACAATATTTTGACTGTGTTTAAAAACATATCTCCAAAGCCAAACAATTTGTTACTTTGAAAATAAAACTATTGTTAAAACTGTTTATCATATCAAATGCTTTATAAAAATCAATAAATGAAATAAAACTACCATAATCAATATAGTGATTATAATCAATCATATCTAATACTAATCTTATATTATTCCTGACAGCTTGATTATTTTGTCTAAACCTCACTTTAGTCTTCTAGCAAAAATCATTGCAAACAATTTATTGTCATTATTGAGCAAACTAATAGGCCTCCAATTTTAAATAAATAGTTTGTCTTTATTAGGTTTGCGGATCAGTGTTATAACTCCTTGTTTTAATGAAACAGGCAATTCACAGTTTTGTATAGCTTCAACAAATACTAGTAATAAAAAAGAAGAAAATTCTTCAAAAAAAGTCTTATAAAATTCTCCTGTTAGCCGGTCATTGCCAGGAGATTTGCTATTTTTTAAGTTTTTAAGTTAATGCACTCTCTCAACTCCTCACTGTCTATTTCTTTATCACACATGTTCTGAAATTTTTGGTCTATTTTTTGGCATCATTCACTAACTTATTTAAAAAAGTATCAATGTTGGAAGCAGTTGATATGGAAGAGTACAAATGACTAAAAAACTGAGCTACATGTTTTGAAATAACTAAAGAATTATCTACAATTTTGTTGTTAATCATTAATTTCAAGATTGAGGCAGACACCGTAAAAATTCATTCATAAAAAATATTCATAAAAGACAGTTGCTCTTTTTTTAATAAATATTCCTTTATGATCTGTCATTATGCAAGGTTCTATCTGTACAGAGGCCACATTATTAGTTAGATCATTAGACACTAACCAATAGTCAATACTAGAATGAAGAGATGAGTCCTTATTACTCCACGTATATCCTTCTCTGTCTGGATTCTTACATTGCCACACATCAGTAAGGCCTAATCTTAAACATACATGTCCAGTTCACTAGAAAGGCCCAGTCTACTTTTAGGAGGCCATCTATCAATGGTTTCATTAAACACAGTACTGCAATCTCCTCCCCAGTTAACTTGGGCTGAAGGATAAAATAAAATGAAATGCTGAATCCTAGATAAAAAAGCATATCATTGTTAACTTTGTTGTGAGTGGCATAACAATTGATGAATACAAATTTTTCATTATCCTTCTCCATCATAAGTAATATCTATCTACCGCAATCATCTTTTTCATAATTTAGTGCTGGACCTGCAAATTTATCTTGTAAAATAGTGACCCCTGCTTAGCGATTGCTGCCAAATGACAACCAAATCTCTTTTCCCCCACTGATTTTTCCAAAACACAGAGTCTAAAGAGCATGCTTCTTGAACTAAACAAAAATCGACACATTTTGCAATACAAAAACAAAGCCTTTCCCTTTAGTATATCACGAAAACCTCTGGCATGGATAGAAAATAAAGACAGAGACAATGTTCGAATGATTACTGAACGAATCACAAGAGTAAGTAAATAGCCTAAGCTTTAACCCTGAACATAATGGAATTCACACAAATGATCACCAAGAATGTTTACAGTTGGAAACATTAAATAAAACTTAAAGTGCATCCAGTAATAGCCATTGGATTTAACTCAACTTTCATGATACCTCCTATTGCAAACTGCAACAGGACGACCATAAGTCTATGTAGTTCCATTGCCTTCTTCAGGACGAACCTCTTTTCTGTCAACGAAAGCCCTGCTCTGCTGAAGTATGCATTTTTTGCCTTCTTTCCTTGCTCTCTCCACAGTCGGCCAAAGACGATTCTGTGCTTCCTTAAGTCTTTCTTAGACCGCAGCCCCTTGGTGGTCAGATACTCGTTGTGGTTTGAGCTTTTCCAGATTAAATCTCTGGCAGTACGTGAAATGAATCTCATGATCACCAGTCTTGGTTTCACTCTTCAGCCGTCATCCAAGGTTTTGAGTCTGCCAAGACAGTGTGCCACATCCAAAGCGTCTGCTACTACCTGTTTGTCTGTGTCCAAAGCCACTGCTTTGCAAACTTCTATGACTCTCATTTTCATGTTTTCACTGGATTGCTCGGAGAGTCCATATAAACGCAGGCACCATCTGCGGGTGTAAAGGTCCTGATCATGAATTTTTTTGTTCAGTTCCTTGACCTTTTCTTCTAGGAGAGCATTCGCATTTTTTAGTATTTTTTTTTTCTTTCTGCAGAACCATTACATCATCATGCACTAAGGTAAGAGATTTGCCCAAAGCTTCAGTGTTGGAAGAATTCTCTTTAACCATTCTTTCAAGTTGGTCGGATCTCTCGTTAATCTTCTCAGAGAGAATTCGGATGATATTGTCCTACATGGCACTCAAAGAGAGTTCACTTTGTTTATCAGAGAAGACAAAGACTTTTTTGTCTTTTGGGAGGTTGTTTGCTTGGTGTGTTAGGCCAAGAATCACATGAGTGAGTATCGTTAAAGCTTCTCTTTTATAGTGTCAACCTCCATCACTGTACCAAGATCCTCAGCCATTTTTCTGAACTGTGCATTGGAACTGTTTATAATTTTTTACAATTTAATATTGTTTGTACTGCTCCAACATCTAATAAAATTCGGCAACATATCTATAGCCATCTTGGAGCCCCCATCATGAGTTACTGTTATTTTTTAATTTTGAAAAAATTTTTTTTTTTTATTTCAAGTCAAAACAGCTACAGACAAAACAGGCTTTAAGCAAAATATACAGTTACAAATACCATAGCCAAACACAATTATAAGTTTTATATATTGTATGGCAGTGGTTAAGTTTGAAATAGAAATAAAAATGAAATGTAAAAAATGCATGTACATAATTTTGTAAAAGGGTTTGCTTCTTATAAACAAGTTAGTACATTTTTTATCTAATAGAATAGAGGCTAAGTGTCGATGCAGGTCCAGCCCTGTCCAAAACCACAAAACACTAATTTGAGGAGGGAAACCACACAGATAATCAAAATAACACAAAGAATATTTAATACAATTCGATTAAAAAAATGAAATAAACACACAGCACATAAGACTTAAACACACAAGAATCAGTGGCTGGTCTGCCCCTTTAAGAAAACACATTAGTTACCAGTCACCTAAATATACAAATACACAAGGGCAACAAGACACAACATACTTTACCGAAAGTCCACTGCAGTTACCAAATGTCGGTGCTCAATCTCACGACCAAACTCAGAATACAGAGGGAATCAGATAAAATGTAGTGTACCAACTACTTAATTCTCATAACAAATCGACTTCAATAAAATAAGCATTTTCAATTTACCAGTTAGGGCAGCACAGTGGCTTAGTGGTTAGCACTGTTGCCTCACAGCAAGAAGGTCCTGGGTCTGAATCCCAGGTTTGAACAAGCGGGGACCTTTCTGTGTGGAGTTTGCATGTTCTTCCCTTGCTTGCATGGGGGTACACCGGTTTCCTCCCACAGTCCAAAAACAAGTACATTAGGTTGATTGGTAATTCTAAATTGCCCACAGGAGTGTGTGTCTATATGTGGCCCTGTGATGGACTGGTGACCTGTCCAGGGTGTACCTCTGTCTGTGTGCTGGGATAGACTCTAGCAGATCCCTGTCACCCTAATTAGGAATAAAGCCGGTATAGAAGATGAATAAATTTACTGGTCATTTACATATTCCATGTTAAAACAGTTTGAACTGATCTAATACCTTGTCCAATATACTCACAAATAAGTAATGAAATCTTGAAGAAACAGTATGTGTCCATATGATGGATAATACATGGTGGAATGAATAGACATAACGTATCAGGGCTTACCTGCCCTGGTTGAACAAGAGAAATTAGTCCAGACTTGTGTAAAGACATGGGATTGACTGATGTTCGAGAAACCGAAACCTAAAGAATGTACTGTCAGTAGTTCAAAGCTTGAGTAGCAATTGAATATATTAGAAATCTGCTAATAAATTACTAATAAATGTAAATACCAAAGCAAAATACTTTTTTTCTAACACCAAAGGAGAAAGAAACAAGTAAAACCAATAAAAGGGAATTTGAATAAATGTATGAAAAGTTCAGCTGCTTAAGATTTGGCAGTTGCCAACTAATAAATCTAGCCATGGGGGTCACAGTGCAGTGACATCTGTGTTGCGGTCCCAAGCCCAGATAAATAGAGAGGGTTACATCAGGAAGGGCATCCAGCGTAAAACATTGCCAAATTTAATTAAATTTAATCAATCGTCAGTACTCTGAATTTCATACCGGATCGGTCGAGGCCCGGGTTCCATCGGTGGTGTTGACCTACAGGGCGCCAGTGTAAATTGGGCTATTGTTGGTCAAAGGAGTAGAGGAGAGAGGAGAGAGAGAAGAGGAAAGGTAAGAGTGTAGGACTGAGATTAGTGACTGTAAAGTGGTAGATGGAGAGAGTGTAGCCAGACAGCATAGGATGGTGGTGTGTAGGATGACTTTGATGGTCTGTAAGAAGAAGAGGTCAAAGATAGAGATAGAGAAGAAAACCAAGTGGTGGAAGCTGAAAAAGGAGGAATGTTGTGAGGAATTTAGACACAAGTTGAGGCAGGCTCTGGGTGGTCAGGCAGTGCTGCCAGATGACTGGGAAACTACAGCAGAAGTGATCAGAGAGACAGGAAGAAAGGTGCTGGGTGTATCATCTGGAAGGAGGAAAGAAGATAAGGAGACTTGTTGGTGGAATGAGGAAGTTCAGGATAGTATTCAGAGGAAGAGGTTAGCCAAGAAGAAGTGGGACATGGACAGGACTGAAGAGGGAGGTTTCTAAGGCCAAGCAGAAGGCATATGACGAGTGGTACAATAGGTTAGACACTAGAGAAGTATAGAAGGACTTGTACAGTTTAGCTAGGCAGAGGGATCGAGATGGGAAGGATGTGCAGCAAGTTAGAGTTATTAAGGATAGAGATGGAAAGGTGCTCACAAGTAAGGAGAGTGTACAGAGGAGATGGAAGGAGTACTTTGAAGAGCTGATGAATGAGGAAAATGAGAGGGAAAAGAGTACAAGGGATGAACTCTGTGGAACAGAAAGTAGATACGATTAGAAACGATGAAGTCAGGAAGGCTTTGAAGAGGTTGAAAAGTGGAAAGGCAACTGGTCCTGATGACATCCCGGTGGAGGTCTGGAAGTGTCTAGGAGAGGCAGCAGTGGAATTTTTAACTAGTCTGTTTAACAGGGTTTTAGAGAGTGAGAAGATGCCTGAGGAATAGAGAAGAAGTGTATTAGTGCCGATCTTTAAGAATAAGGGTGACGTGCAGAGTTGCAGCAACTATAGGGGGATAAAGTTGATGATCCATACAATGAAGCTATGGGAAAGAGTAGTGGAGGCTAGGTTAAGGAAGGTAGTGGAAATTTGTGAGCATCAGTATGGCTTCATGCCCAGAAAGGGACTACACAGAGGTATTTCCTTGCCAGCACAGACAGTATTGGAAATTGCCCCTTGTGTTCCTTTTACCAGACTAAGGGGTCATCTTCGCTGTCGATGTTTCTTGTGAGCAGATATGAGCCTAGCTCCATGTCAACATCATTCTCTTGAGAGCATCAGATGGTGCTGCTGCTTAAGGTCTTTCTCCTCTTTTCTATGGGGGGCAGCAAAGGGTGGGCGCTGGGGGCAATTGTGGGGTAACTTTGCTGGAAAAAAAAAAGTCACATAAAAACCTTAATATTCTACACTCAGTAACAAAAGTAACATGTCAGCACTTAAAAACTAAGGTGGGTTAGCTAAATCAAATTTCAATTATTTGCAGCTGCGAACAATGTAGCCTAATGTAAATTTCTTACTCTGTGAGACAAAGTGTAATGTGAATCATGTAAAGATTTTACTTATACTTACCATAGCAATGCTAGTAATCTCATTCTTCAGTCTTTCCTTGACACTGACTTTGTTGTCCTCACTGATATAGTCCAGTTTAAACCGTGAATCCAATACTGTGGCTATGTCGAGCAGCTCCTGTGTGTGGATCACTATACTTTTATTTAAGGTAATGCAGGATTTTTTACTTAATTGATCATGTGTGATCTGTATCATCTTCCTGCACTGCCATCATTGTCTCAAAAAGATGGAGGACCAGCTTGACTGAGGAGATAGTAATATACTGTTCTCCTGAGAGAGCATCAGTGAAGTCTGCCAGTGGAGTGAACATCTTGTTGATCACTTCAAGGACTTCAGTACCCTGCCAGGTTGGTGTCAAATGACTAGCCTTCCGGTCAGAGGTGAGAACACGTCCAGTAACAGTTTACTGTTCAAGGCTAATCTGGACCATAGCTTTTAAGCTGGTGTTCAGGCAGGTTGAGCTCTTCCTGGGCAACAGCAAGCTCCCTCCTCTGCTTCCAACTATGGCTGAAGTAGGCCACAAGCTTTTTGCAAAGACCCATAGCACGGTCAATCTGTGAATCTTTCACTGCATTCTCTACAAATAAAAATATACAGTTATCAACTCTGCAGTAAATTAATTTAACATTCCATACAATAGATATTATTAATAATAATTTTTTTGTTTTACATTTTTTAATCTAAATTTTAAATAGTAAATAGATAAAAATGCACAGCTTAAAATGTAGAAACAATGTTCATTTAAACATCATAGTAAAATGGGCCCATTTATAACACTTTATAATAAGGTTCCATTATAGTTAATGTTAGTTAATGTATTTACTAACATGAACAAACAATGAAAAATACATTTATTATTATATATTCATATTAGTGAACATTAGTTAATGAATATACAGTTGTTCATTGTTAGTCCTTGTTAACCTACAGTGCATTAACTAACACAACTTTGGATTTTAATAATGCATTAATAATGTTGAAATTAACATGTTAGTAAATGCTGTACAAGTATTGTTCATTCTTTGTTCATCCACATTAACTGATTAACTAATGGAATCTTATTGTACACTGTGACCATTTTTTCTATATAGTAACATTGAAGCCTTGTTCAGGGAGGCTCCATATTTTTGCTCCACTGTCTGTAGTGATGCACACCATTTTTAAACTCCAGGAATTTAGACTCTCCTTTAGTCCCTGTGCCAGTTCCTCACCAGTGTGATCAGCAGGGAAGAACGCTGTCTGTAGACAGCAGCTTTTCAAGTTGAAGTCACTTGTTATGGAATGCACTGTCAAGCTTAAATACGGCTCCATAGTTCGGCTTGACCATAGGTCTGCTGTTGCCGTGAAGTTCTGTATATTTTGCAGTTCTTCCTCGACTGTCATTTGACCTGGCAGTGCAATGGATGAAAAATAGTTGCAAGAGGGCAAAGAGTAGTGTTTGTCAAAAGTCTTTATCATTGCCTTAAATCCTTCGTTTTCAACAGTGTTGATTGGAGCCATGTCTTTAGCTAAATGATAAGTGATGACGTTTGTTATCTCTTTGTGCCGTTGGGTATGGCGATGCTCCGTACAACGTCTGAGTTATAGAAGTTTGTGTGGTCTGGCGGCTGGTATTTTGAGGTGTAGCTCCCTTGTCTTTCATGGCTAACTCATACTGTATTTTGTGGTGATGTTTGAGGTGATTGTAGAGATTAGTGGTGTTACCTTGTGGTGCTGTGACGATGCCAATGCACTACTTACAAATTATGACACTTTGCACATCGTCTTCAGGTTTTAAACCTGAAACAATTCCACGGTGGAATGTACTCCTTTTTTCTGTACCAATACTGGTACATCCTCACTCTCACCGTCGCCACCAGGATTTTCCACACTGTGGTTCATTTTTATTTTCCTCTTTCCACTACAAATCCATCAAGTACTGACTGACTCCGATTGATTAGGTCTGCCTGCTTGTTACACATCACGTGAGTGACAGCGGAACGCAGCCAATGAGGGAGAGGAGAGAAGTGATCAAGATATATGATTGATTGGTGAAATAATAAAGAATAAAGCTTATTCTGAAAATTCTGCTAATAGTGTTTTTGTTATTGTGTGAGTGTGACCAGTAACATGTGAAAGCAGCATTATCTGAATGCAGGGAAATACACAGAAGTGAATCGCCGTCATTTAGAAATGAGATCACATATATGTATGGATCGAGATCGTGATTTTTTTACGATTAATTGTGCAGCCCTATTCTGTGTTATAGAAAAATATCAGTGAGAATCAAGGGGAAGGTGTACAAGACAGTGGTGAGACCAGCCATGCTTTATTGTTTAATAGGGGCCAATCACCAAGAGAATAATTTATAAAGTCAAAAATGTACACCATTAATGTTTTGTGTGTGAATACAATATAAATAATGTAAGACTCAAATTCCACTGTTAATTCAAACTTTTATTTTAAATTGCTGTACCTGAAAATGTAAAATAAATGCACAGGACGTTCTATCACCAGAGTTCTAACACTGACACCTTCTACCCATCACCAGAACACTATATAGCACCCTCACGCCACACAATCAATGGCTAGTATCAAGGTTGCTCTCTATGAGACTTCTCTTCCAGCCTGTTCCCCTGTTGGATTTATCTCCTGTGGGATCTCCTGTTTGCGTTTGGACTACAGTTCTTTAGTTCGTACGATTTTCAGTTTATCCTTTTTGTTCCTCCGTTTTTTCCCAGTTTCTGTGTACTTGAATAAACAACTTTGCACGTACCTGTTTCATCTCGGTCCTCGTCCTTGGTCAAGTATGACAACATCACGATTTTCGCAAAATTAATATGTAATATAATTTTATAATTTTTATAACAATTATATGAAAGTGTTAATTATTACTTTAATAATTGTCTCTCATGCATAAAAAAACACTTTTAGTTAATGAACAAATTAAAATATTTACATTCCTGGTGCTAATTTTTTGTGCATCACAAATACCTAAAATAGATCATTTTTATGCCTCCAACACTGTATTATAGCAGGGTAGGAAGTAACCATCTGTAATCCTTACTTCTGTAATCCAAAAGGATTGGAAAATTGATAACACAATAGATACACTGCTTATTTGGTACACAGGATGCAAGATTGGCACACAATCTCACACACATAAAATTTTTTTTTTAAAGAACATTGTCCTCCATCTATCCATTCAATCAAATCTATCCATTCATGGATACATTCCATGTATCCTAACTGTCCACCTCATCTGTCCTCTGATATGAAAACGACTGAGTTATGATCATATTTAGTCTAAAATTAAACTAGCATCCAGAGTCTGCTTGTCATACACTGCTGAGAGAAAATATGTGGTTTAAAGTCAACTCATTTTCATGGTACACAAAATGTTCATGAAAATATGATTATCCTGACCTGAGCTAATTTACTGAATCAACCAAGTCACATCTCCATTCTATCTTTTCATCCATGATGACATTAAAATCATCTGTTGATGCTTCATCGCTGACTGTCCCACAACTGCGATACCTGCTCATTACACCTTTCAGTGAGATGTACATGCGGTGTTCTTGGATGCGTGCATCGACACAGGCGGACTCTCTGTGTCCTGCTCAGTCCTGCTCCTCAGCGGTGATGACAGCGCGTGGTAAAAAAATCATAACAGACAAATGTAAAAAGTGGGGGGACACAAACGGGATTTTGAAAAGTGGGGGGGACATGTCCCCCTGTCCCCAGTGGAAATTACGCCCCTGAGACATACAGTAAGATACAGAATAAAAATATAATCTTCAAAATATTGACCATATTTAAATGATTCTGGGCATGACAAGAGATATCATTAAATCAGATTTTTCACATTGTCCTCAATATCTTGCCCAGATTATTGTTATATCACTCCAGTTGCATGAGATGAGTAATAAAGCATATGCATATACTGCCTAGACTGAAACACTATGAATAAATGAATATGGTTAAATATGTTCAGGTAGTTTTCCACTTTATTTACAAGTTTATTTCCACTAAAACATCAACCCCAACTATTAAAAGTTTTCTGAAGAATCATTCATGAGCTGCAAGAATTATGTATCTCTACGCTTTACACTGAAGGATAATCTCTCAGTACTGGTTGTGACCACTCATACAGCTACCTTGTTTTTTACTTTTATTTAAAGAATGGAATATATGCCTATATGCTATTACTTACTTTTTTCATTTTATGTCATATAAAATATTCTTTAAATATCCTTGACCTTTTTTTTGAGCAAGGTTTTCTTTTATTCACCATCATTTTCAGTTTGAATTATGGAGGATGAAATGTGATTTGCTCTTCTTCTTCTTCTTCTTCTTCTTCTTCTTCTTCTTCTTCTTCAAAACTGTCTATGATTGGCATTCCTGCCAGTTGTCCCTGAATTAAAATGTGTTCTTAATACCCTTACACATCATGGTCATCACATTTGTAATATCTACATGTATATTTGATTTCTTTCATAAACTAAGATCATATTAGCTACTGCATGTGGGCTTCCAAACCAAACCATCTTTCATTCCATAGGCTAAAGTTTTGAAAACAAGGTATTAAGCAGGTGCTTGATAAAACTATACAGAAAAAGTTTGACATTTCATGGCTATTATTAATTAATCAAATTTGCATTAAAGCCTTCTATCTGTTTTAAATTCCACATATAAATCCACCACATTCCCAGAGTTTTCTATATATTAAACATATTTTTGAAAGTACTTGAAAAATGTTTTTGGCCAATGTCAAAGATATCAAAAATCCAGCAATAGAAATTTTGGGCCATAGACGCAGTAGAGAAATCAGATTTTGGGGCTTTGCTTATTAAGTCCTCAGAGTTTCATGGGCTACTGATTCACATTAGAAAGAATTCAGCATTTTAACAGGAACTGGATATCTTGTCTGTGTTTTCTTCCTTAAACTGGACAAAATGTAAAACTCTAACAAATAAATTAAAAAAAACAAATGCATGTTATCCTGTTATTTTTTTCAACACCTGATTACTGTCATGAATTCAACCATTTAGCAACTAGGATGCAAGTGCAGTGCATGATTTATTACACACACACAGGGTGCAAAAACACACACAGGGTTGGTATGATCAGAAGGCAGGAATGCACAATAACATGAAATGCAAAAACATCCAACAAACAATCACAAAATAAGGAACAGTTATAAATAACATTATTTATTATTTAAATTTGAGATGACTTGTGCATTGTAACAAGGTACATCATTATCCTGGAGGTATTAAGTTATTCTAAAAATCGAAAGTTATATTTATTTAGTGCTTTTAACAATGAATATTGTCACATAGCAGCCTACAAAAAACTGGATATAGGTTTTGTGTGTAAAACAATAACAGTCAGTGCAATAATAACAGTATAATAATAATAATAATAATAATAATAATAATAATAATAATAATAATAATAATAATAATAAATATTAGTAGTAGACAGTTGTATGTATTTATTATTATTATTATTATTATTATTATTATTATCACCCTGTATCAGTTCAGTGAAGTCAGTGTCACACCACCTGAAAGTGTTCCTGATGTCGAGCTGCTACAGGAAACACCAGTGGTCGAAGGTAAATTACAAATTACACAGTATTGTGCACAAAAACTCAAAACATTAAATGAGCGGCTGTTCAGTGGATGGAAACTAATTGTTGATAAGAAAGGTCAGAGGATGATTTGTTTGAGCTGACAGGAAGAATTTAGTAACTCCTATAATAATTCCACAACTGTGGTGAACAGAAAAGCATCTCAGCATGCACACAACATTTAACATTGAGGTGTATGGTCTACATTGGCAGAAGACCACTTTGAGTTCCTCTCCTGTCAGCCAAAAAGGAATTTGAGACTATCGTTTAAGAGGCAGTTATTTGAGGCAGTTTTTCACTCAAGTCTTCTTCACTGGACAGCTGATAACTTTAACCAAATACACAATTGCTCTTTTTGACTATATAGTATACAGTTATAGAAGGAACATCCTGTTGTATTAGCAAACTTCTGCACAGTACAGCAAGGTAGCATTTACAGTTTAGAGTCAGACACTTTAATGCCATCTTGTTTATATCAGCCCTTAGCTATGAACAAGATGGCATTAAAGTGTCTGACTGCATTATTAAATTAAATACAATTAAATTGAGCCCCCAATAAATTTTTATAGATTATGGTAAACATGTACCTTTAAAATATCCATGAAAACCTCATCTGCAAAATGAATTATATACCCATGTGACACTGTCAGAGTGGTCAGGGATCAGCATGGGCTCCCATCCTCTGGCTCTCACAGAGGGAGAAAGCATGCACATTGCTGGGTTGAGGCCTAGGGATGTCTGCCTGCCACTTCCCTCTACTAAGATGAGCCAGTCATCTGGGTAATTGAAAGTACATGGATGCCCCATGGATGTACATGGATGCCAAAGCAGCCTCCATGCACTTTAAGTTGTCTTTATTTTGTCACATATACATTGCTGCACAGTGAAATTCTATATAAGGATATAATAAGGATAATATAATATATAATAAGGATTATTCCACAACCTCGACACCTCAGTGTGGAGCTCTGGGAAAAATGGAAGATGCCTGCATGGAGGTGGAAGGCAGCGTGAATATAGGCAGGGATTGTCAAGCTCAGTAACTCCTATAATAATTCCAATATAATAATACTGTGGTGAGCAGAAAAGCATCTCAGCATGTACAAAACATTGAATGCTGAGGTGCATGGGCTACAACAGCAGTAGACCACTTGGAGTTCCTCTCCCCTCAGCAAAATTAATCTGAGACTATCATTTTAGAGGCAGTTATTCACTCAGGTCTCCATCACTGGACAGTTGATAACTTTAACCAAATAGATTTAATGTAAATATATCATGAAGTCAAGAATGAATCTGTTTGACGCTGCATCATGCCTGACACTATTAGAACGCTTTTTTGTCAAAGTTGTGTCTGAAGCGCTGTGTGAAATCACTCCTATTTATCGGCTCAGGTAGGTCATGTGACAAGGCTGAGCACCCAAGCAGGACCATGAAAGGGCATCTACATAACATTGCTCCAGCTTCCTGTCTTCAGGAAGTGTATGTTTGTGTCAATTGTTTGTCCTGTCTGTCTGGACATGCGGGCACTGAAATATCTTATTTGGACAGGCATAAAGCGTGATATAGCACATTATTGCCAAACCTGTCACACGTCAGGTAGTAGGTCCCAATCAACCCCAATCAAGTCATCCCACCTGCACCCCTACAGCCCATTTTATTTCAGATTGAGCCCATTGAGCGTATAATGGATTGTGTTGGTCCCCTGCCCAAGACCCATTCTGGCAATTGTTATTTGCTGACCCTCATGAGTGCTGCTACTCGTTTCCCAGAGGCTATTCCAATGCATACTCTTAAATCTAAGACTGTCATCAAAATTCTCATAAAGTTTTGCACTAAGTTTGGTATGCATAAATGTTTACAAACAGATTGTGGCTCGAACTTCATGTCATGGCTGTTCTCTCAGGTAGTAAGAGAGTTGCAAATTAGCCATCAGGTCTCGAGTGCCTGAGTCACAAGGTGCCCTTGAACGTTTCCATCAGACATTTAAGAACATGCTGCGCTCATATTGTATTGAAACTGAAAAGGACTGGGATGAAGGTGTTCTCTTTCTGCTGTGTGGGAGTCTCTTGGATTTAGTCCTTCTGAGCTTGTGTTCAGTCATACCATACGAGGACCAGGAACAATGGTTGTCAACAGCATCAGGCCACCAAGAAAAGTCGAGGACCAGGAACAATGGTTGTCAACAGCATCAGGCCACCAAGAAAAGTCTATTTTGACACATGTTCATGCCCTTCATAAGCGTTTAAGGGTAGTGTGGTACCTTCTCGAAAGCCCTGATTACAAGATTCCTTGCTGATGTCCTATCTCACACAACATTAATTGAGCATGACATTGACGTAGGTGATCAGTCTCCTATTAGGCAGCACCCATATAGAGCAACCCCTGCTAATCGACCAATTATGAAGCAAGAAACAGAGTACTTACTTAAACATGGGCTAGCTATCCATTGTGTGAGCCCTTAGTGTTCACCTTGTAATTTAGTGTTGAAGGCTGATGCCTCATTTCGGTTTTGTACTGATTATTGAAAAGTGAATGCGTTCACTAAACCTGACTCTTTCCTTTTTCCTAGAATGAAGGATTGTGTAGATTGTGCTGGCATAGCCAAGTTTACTAGCAAGCTGGACCTGTTAAAAAGTTATTGCTAGGTACCCCTCACTCTATGGGCATCTGAGATTTCTGCGTTTGCTACCCCATACAACTTCCTCCAGTATACGGTCATGGCTTTTGGTCTCTGGAATGCCCCCTCCACATTTCAAAGACTCATAAATCGTGTATTGGGGGAGGTCCCAAATTGTGCTCCTTACCTTGATTATGTGGTGGTGTACTTTGATACGTGGGAACAGCACCTAAAACTACTGGAGCTTGTATCTTCACACCTCTCTGAGGTTTCCTTCATATTGAATTTGGAAAAGTGTGAGTTTGGTAAGGAGGTGATCTCTTATCTCTAGAAAATGGTTGGGCAGGGTATGGTGAAACCTTTGGATGCTACAGTCCAAGCCATTTGTGTATAGGTGATTATTATCACTGCTGCCTTTGTAAAAAATGTTATGCCTATGTTAAAAAATGTTAAAAATGTGTCTAATGTTATTTTAGCCTTTAATAAATTGTTATGCCAGAGTGTCTTATTTAAGTGGTCTCCAGAGTGCCAGTCTTTAAGGAAAAATGACTATATTTGTTTTCTCAGTTGTTGTTATGTGACAGAGACATAAGGGGATATTTATGTGTGTTTTTTTAAGTGTAAATACTAATGGAGAACATCATTAGGGAAATAACTTAGCCAAAGCCATAGATTGTTTCATGTTTAGCTCACATGTTTTTGACAATAGCTTTTGTTTCCTGTTTCGACAATATTAATTGTTAAAAGCACTAAATAAATATAACTTTTTTATAATTTTTATAATAACGTAATACTTCCAGCATAACGATGTACAAAGCACAAGTCATCTCAAACATGAATAACATAAAATGTTATTTTTTAACTATTCCTTATTTTGTGATTGTTTGTTGGATGTTTTTACATTCCATGTTATTGTGCATTCCTGCCTTTTGATCATACCAACCCTGTGTGTGTTTTTGCACCCTGTGTGTGTGTAATAAATCATGCACTGCACTTGCATCCTAGTTGCTAAATGGTTGAATTCATGACAGTAATCAGGTGTTGAAAAAAAATAACAGGATAACATGCATTTGTTCTTATTAATTTATTTGTAATAGTTTTACATTTTGTCCAGTTTAAGGAAGAAAACACAGACAAGATATCCAGTTCCTGTTAAAATGCTGAATTCCTTCTGATATGAATCATTAGCCCATGAAACTCTGAGGACTTTATGGCAAAGCCCCAAAATCTGATTCCTGTACTGTGTCTATGGCCCAAAATTTCTATTGCTGAATTTTTGATATCTCTGACATAGTCCCAAAATAGACAATTACAAGAACTTTCAGAAATATTTGAAATATATACAAAACTCTGGGAATATGGTGGAGTTTTATGTGGAATGTAAAAGACAAAAGGCCTTAACACGAATTTGATTAATTAATAATAGTTGTGGAATTTCAAACTTCTACTGTATAGTTTTATCAAGCACCTGCTTAATACCTTGTTTTTAAAATTTTAGCCTATGGAATGAAAGATGGCTTGGTTTGGAAGCCCACATGCAGTAGCTAATATGTTCTCAGTTTATGAAAGAAATCAGTACATGTATAGATATTACAAATGTGATGACCATGATGTGTAAGGGTATTAAGAACACATTTTAATCCAGGGACAACTGGCTGGAATGCCAGTCATACACACTTTACGGTCTCAGTGACATTACAGTACAGAATATTAGTTATGGTTATGCATATAGGATTAACATAGCAACACATTACCTGGGCACTTAACAGTAAAACACACAAATGATCAGTGCAAATGTGAGATTCTGACTTATTTTGCACATGATCAAAATATTTAAAATGTACAATTGCCGTAATGCCATATTTCAATGGCATTCAACAAAGTAATGTTGAAGAAGAAGAAAGAACAAATCACATTTCATCCTCCATACTTCAAACTGAAAATGATCGGGAATGAAATAACAACAAAATAAAGGTCAAGGATTATTAAAGAATATTTTATATGACATATGAAATGAAAAAAGTAAGTAATAGCATAGAGGCATATATTCCATCCTTTAAATAAAAGTAAAAAACAAGGTAGCTGTGTGAGTGGTCAAAACCAGTACTGAGAGATTATCCTTCAGTGTAAAGCATAGAGATAATTCTTGTAGCTCATGAATGATTCTTCAGAAAACTTGTAGTTGGGGTTGATATGTTTTAGTGGAAATAAACTTGTAAATAAAGTGGAAAACTACCTGAACATATTTAACCATATTAATATATTCATAGTGTTTCAGTCTAGGCAGAATATGCTTATGCTTTATTACTCATCTCATGCAACTGGAGTGATATAACAGGCTGATTATCTAATGCATCAAGAGTATGTCATCTAACATGAACATGACACATGAAACCGTGTCATCTATATGTACTGTACTAACAACTACTAAATGATTTTTAAAGGATCAGAAATATTAAAAAATAAAACTGTATAGATCTCTATGGTTCTCACATCTTTTGCAGCCAGGGAGTCTTTGCAGTTTAAAAAATAATATCATTGCAGAAATGAGGTATTGTATGAGTGAAGTCCTATTATTTCAATATTAGGGACATCAATCAATCAATTAATCAATTATAAAACCATTATTAATAGTTTTTTTTCTAGCTTGACTACCATAGTATTTATATTTGAGTTGAAATTATGTTTGTATGCCCTAGTTTAAAAATAGTGGGCTATAACTGAATAAAATCTTTGATAATAGTCTATGGATTTCTCCCACTTTACCCTCATGAAAAAATAGAAATAAAGTAACTGTACCCTTGGCTGTATGTCAAGAACCCCACTTTGAGAACTATATAGCAGGAAATTTGAGTAAGTGAAAATAATGTCTTATTGTTACCAATAGTAATGATATAACAATGAAAGCAAGCTAATACAAAAACTTTCACCAGGTGCTATGAACAAGCTTAAACATATAGAATCAACAGCAACGAAAACAGAAGGTAATCAGTATCATATTAGTTGTAATCTGGACAAGATATTGAGGACAATGTGAAAAGATGGCAGTCTGATTTAATGATATTTCTTGTCATGCACAGAATCATTTAAATATGGTCAATATTTTGAAGGTTATATTTTTATTATGTATCTTACTGTATGTCTCATGATTAAGACCAAGACAATTAATGTGATTGGTTAAATAACACTATCCATGTGGGATTCTTTCCCTGAATAATCACTTTTTTTCTCACAGTTGATTTTGGGATCATGGTCTTCTGCACTAACAGTGGCAAGCTGACTCAGTTCACACATTTCCAGTGTGTTAATGAGAACAATGATTTAGCAATGATTTAGTGGATAGGAATTCAGATTTTTGATCACCTCAAACTTGTCTTAGTGATGGGAGATTAGTAGGATTACAAATTTTAGACTACTGAACTGTGCATATCTCTGCAATGCAGACAACACATGCATCAAGTATCACTCAGCACATTTGATTACTGTAAAAAACACTGATTAGAGAAGTGTTGCCGAGTTAATCTTTAAAAGGTTTATGTATGTAAACTTAGCAGAAACGCTCTAAATGCATCAAATGCTGAACAGAGTAAAGTATTTCAACGGACTAAATGAAAGTTCAGTGATTCCAGTTTCATTTATGCACTCTGGGCTGATTAATGAAGTGACTATATGACTTGATGTGGAAAACAGAATTTTTAAAGATGATTAAGCAGAGAAGTATTATTCTTCATTTCAAGTTTGAAATCTGATCTGTTCAGTCTGTAGCACTAGCTAAAATGCTAACATGAAGTGCCATGTAAAAACATTGACTTGAAATTGTCTTATGTATATTCATAAACGAATCATTAAGAGTTAAGCATTAAAAAGTAACTGTTGCCTTTTAGCCATGTCAATCACTTATCTATACATGAGCAATCATAAGTCATTTTTGTAGCTGTAACTTTTCAATTTTTTCTTGTATACCCCTTAATATCCCTGAATGCAAAAATGTGATTTTAACTGTTTAACTGCTCATGGATGGCCAATTAATTTTGATACTATAAATTGGTCTTTGTTTCAAATTTGTTAACAAATGCTGAATCTACATTTTCCCATTTAGAACTTCTTATAAATTAATAAAACGTATTTGGGAAGTGTAAGGGCTGCTGGATTTAAATCTTTCACATCTGACATGAAGATTTTCAGAGGAAACAGGACCTGCTCAGCTACCCAGCTAAAAACTGTTGAGAAAATGCATATGGGTCTGTGATAGTGAGATCCCTCTTGACAAGTGTGAGCTTGTTTACTAGCAGTAAACTAGCTTCTAAGACCTTCATTCATATTCAAAATTCCCAGTAAAGATGAAGTGACGTTCATGAGCAATTCTAGTAGTTATCTGGGAATTAAAACAACACATTATCACACAGTGCTTATTTCTAATTACATTTTCAGATCATACACAGATAATTCTTGTAAAATGCAAAATGGGGGTAAATGCTATTTCTTTCAGGGGGATTATGTTTATTAGAGAAAAAAGTTCAACATGATAAAGGCCTTATTTAGAAAACTGCCTTCCTCTGACATTAAGGTGTGTGTAAATATAATAATAGTGTTAGGTAGTGTTAGGTAGGTAGTGTTAAACTTGTATTATTCTAATGACACACATTCTAAAATTAAAATCAAATCTAAACCCAGCCAAATTCAGAACATTTTTCTTATCCTTTCCAAGATATTCTGTCTAAAATTTAACATATATTCAAAGACAAAAAAAAGGACAAAACATTCAGAAATAGAAACAATCATCAGTGTAATGGGTCAGCTACCTTTAACTGAACTCTGAAATGTAGCAACATAATCTACTTAAAGCATAATCTATTACTTAAAAACAGGAACTCCACCTACATAAAAAATAAAAATAGAAATACTACTGGTGATCAACCTATGCAAATAAAAATAATTTAGCATCATTTTGGTTTTCAACAAACAAACAAACAAAAAAGAGAACAATTTTAATGGCTTGCATTTTAAAAGGTGCCAAACAGGACTGGTCCCTGTAAAATGCGCTTCCTGGGTTGGCTGGGGTCACAGAGGGACCACTTCCTTTACAGAGGCGAGGGCTGTGTGGATTCGCACATGCAGTCTGTTCTCAAAGTCATATCCTGTACAATTCTCCTGCAAAAATACACAAACTCACTACTTCAACTCTCTTTACAATGAACTGACAAACATCTATAGACACTCACAATCCACTTTATTAGGACAACTATGCTGTACACCTGTACAACCACATGCTCATGTAGTAGCTCATCTCAGTGAATCTTGTGGAAGCAGCAAAAATGCAAAAAATCATATAGATAGGTCAAGAGCTTCACTTACTGTTTACATCAAACATCAAAATCAGAAACTGCTGACAGAAACTGCTAACATCCTCAGAGGATGTTTTTTGTATTTTGCACCATTATGTATAAACTCTAGCGCCTGTTGTGTTTGTAATTCCCAGGAGATCTACAGTTTCTGAAATATTCAAACCAGTCTGTCTGGCACCAACCACCTTGCCACAGTTAAGGTTATACTGAGCTCATATTTTTGATGTTTTATCTGAAGCTCTTGACCTAGATCTGTATGACTTTTTCTATCAGACAATGATCGGATAACTGCATAAATGAGAAGGTGTACAGGTGTTCCTATTAAAGTGGATGGTGAGTGTACAAAAATAAGAAACAGTGCTTACATTAGCTGGCATGGCTTTTCAGGATATAACTGAAACTCATTTTACTATACCTTAAGTAGTGATATGTTAAAGTATCCTGTAATAACTAATAATAGTGTTTGGGACTTGCTGCCCCCCATGTATATTTTAAGCAGTAGTCATTCAGACAGTATAGATATTATATATATTATTTACTATTTAATTTTGTGAAATCCATGTGTCCAAGTCATTAAATCAAGTTTTTCTTCATTTTCTTGCTGTTGTCTTTTATTTTCTGTTGTGAGCTTTGTCAGCCAGATTGGATTTTGAGAACTGATTTGCCTGGGCGTTGGGACTTTAACACCATCCATGGGCTTTGACTATAATTTGATCTCATCTCCATCTTCAACCATGATCTCTCCACTGTGTCACTCTAGTGACAGTCGCAGACAGTGCATCTCATCTGCTCACAGTTCACTAAGGTTCTATTACAGAATTCTTTATTTAGTTTTTGCCTTGATTCATGTTTACTTCCTGCTTTTTAGGCTGCCTTGACCTTCGCTGTGTCCGAAAACACTCCCTCACTACATACTATAGACTGTTCTACATAGAGCAGTACATAGGACCACAAACTGAATTAAGGAAACAGTGACTAATGAAACACATCAGTGTGGTCTGTCATTGCATAAATAGTTAATACAATAAAAATTACAAACTGAAAACACAAAAATACAGACCTATGACCAGGGATGCTAATCCCTTGGAGTATGAAAATGTATTTACCAAAAACATCCTCATACTGAATCCCCTCTGGTTCCCCTATATCAAATATTGTTAGTGCATGCTAAAAAATAGTATGCTAAGCTCAAGGATACATTTTACTTACCTTTGCCTGAAGCAACAATGACCTTCCTTTACTCAAAGTCTATAAGCAAAAAGAAAAAAATAAATTATTTACTATAATTTACACATTGATACCAGCACATTTGTTATTTCATATTTGCGGCAGGGTTTAATGGAATATATAATTTTAACATTATATGGCATGAAATGTAATAATAGATTATCTATACAGATGCATAGTAGCAATGTTTTATAAATGTATCAAATAATAGACACTTTATTCAAATGAAATTATGAAAAGGATGAGAAATTAATTATATATACAAGGACTTTACAATAATCGCCAATGTAACTTACACCATGATGAATCGCTTGGCTTACTTTTCTCTTTATGGTTTCACTTTTATATACTTTTTATATTTTATACTATTTTATAATATATGTGCCCAGGATATAATGCTACATGCTTATTGAAACAAACATAAAGGGAAAGAATCATTTTTATGCTGGTTTTCTCATGTTTTTAGCCTTACCTCAGGCTTAGCCAGTAACACACATCCTAGCTCGTAGTAGGCATACGGCTGCACATAAGAGTTGCTCAGTCGGCCCAGCTCATCCCTGGCTGCCATCTGATATGACTGTACGGTTGACCAACAATATAAACACAAGTACTTTACTCAGACTATAAACAGCAGCCACACTTATACTGTTATACTGTTATCAACATATGTTCTGCATGATACTAAAGCTGTTCTAGTTCCAATCTTACACACATGATCAAACTAATCAAGCTTCTCTAAAGTACTATCTCAATACTGTTCCAAATTGTGTTAGATTAGGAGTTGTACATGAATGGCAATCTTACAATCATATGGCTTTAAAATGTACTTTAATAGGAGTGAAACAAACCTGAATAGCATCTTTTATGTTTCCGAGACATTTCTGTATAGCACCAAGAAGCAGGTGTTTTAAACCAAGGCAGGATGGGTCGTCCAGACCCTGCAGCACTGAGAGAACAAGGAAGATCAGAGGTTAGTACAAGACAAAAAAGCAGTGGCGGGCCATGCATTTCAGACCTAGGCCTTCACTGGTGTCCTTTCTGAATTAATTCACCTCTATACCATCATTATGACGCCACCATCGGCGTCGCTAGGCCATTTTCTACTCGGCCATCCTAAAATTCTGAGATTCTTCATAAACTGTACACAAATTTGTGATCGCCTCAGTCGCCTTTAAATTTCATATGAAAACGGCAGCAGACTTCGGCTCTTCCCCGTCTTTCAGCGTGTTCTTCAATCCACAGACCGTGGCGTCGCAGAGCGAGGATCAGAGGACAAGTGTGTGTGTGTGATCAGGAAGACTTGTATTTGGCTTGTTCAGTACTTAAATGTTATACACATCTATGCAATACAGTGGAATGCTGCAATACGTTTACCATCCTACCCTGTTAGTCAAACCTTTATTTTATTTATTTATTTATTTATTTTTTACTATTATACCCTCATTGGGGGCTGATCCCCCCTTAAATGAAAATTCTAGAATCGCCCCTGGACACCACAGCAATAGATACTAATCAACCGTTAAGTAAAGTAAAAAAGAAATTAGGCTAAAGTATTTCATACCTCACAAGAAATAGTCAATTTTATTATGGTTACTTTTCTCAAAAAAATACATTCTTGATGCCGTATGCAGCAAACTGCAATCTCCGGAGGACACAGCATCCAAAATGAGACACAGAGAATATGCAAACAATGTATATGGGTGGGTCGCTGCCTCTGACTACTCCAATTATCCAATCAAAGGACGGGAAATTGCTGATGTAATCGTATGCCTGCTAGATGGCCCCAGTGATGCCAACTCGAAATCTGATTGGTTAAGGTAACAATTTCATTGCCACTTATTTTAAGCTACGGGCGCCTGCACTATTGATTCTGAAGGCCTTACGGCCGGGCAACACATGATGTCAGCCCCTAGCTGAAATATGATTTGATAAATACTCTTATCATAAATATACACTATTGGAAGCAGCGCAACCAAGAGAAAAGCTATGAAATGTAGAGAATAGACTATTGGGAATAATTTAATACACATTCATGGAAAAATATATTAAATATATTAAAATGCAAGTCAGTGATTCAGATCACTCCTGTTTAGAGAAGGCCTTGCTGGCCCTGACAGTCCACCACTGCAAAAAAGCAAAGCCAGGCAGATCCAAAGCAACATGAGACACCTGCTGAATCCATCCTTCCTTAGTTATATCTACAGTATTTGTAGGCCTTGAAGTAGGTCTGTAAGTGCTGGACTACGCTTCAGTACTGTTTTTTGTCAAAAAGTACCCTCACCATTATGGTTCTTTTAGGGGCTCATTTAAGAGTTAAGGGACCAAAAAAGAAAAACACTTTATCTCACCTTGGCTCATGAGCTGCAGTTTGGAAGATGAGCAATTTGCAAGGGCCTTCCACAGGTAGAGCACCTCTACAACTCCCAGAATGCACAGCTCCTGTGTGGCACCCAGTTTCCTCAATCGCTCTGCCTGTAAAAATAAGAGAACAAGAGCTGTGAAGAGAGGTGTCAAGAGCATGAGGTCCACTTTCAGCATATGATAACTGTTTGCTAATGATGTTTATTAGCAGTAACAAGCTCACCCTCCTGAATGCAAACTGCTCGATCTGATTGTTCTTGCGCTTGAAGAGCTTAGGTACATCTCGGAAAACAGTGTTTGCCCCCTCCAAATCACCTGATGCACCCTGGCATACTTAGTGTGGGATAATAGTAAACACAAATGACCAAATTTTATTTATTTATTTATTTATAACTTCAAAAGAAAAGACTGTTACATATATATATTTATTCATAACTAAATTGGACAAGAATGGATTTGTTTTAAGAATGTTCCCCAACATAACATAATGATTTGTAATGTAATATATTAAAACAATACAAAACATATAAAAAACAATAATATGTATGATGCATCATTCTCTAATAAAAAACAAATAAATAAAACAAATCAATTTGAGAAGGTTGTAGAAAGTCTACTGCATTACACAACCCTGTCATTGATTATCTTCCTATAAGAACCTTCCCTTTTTAAGTCCCCCCTTATTCCTTACAAAAGCCGCCAGGGAAACAAATGATGAAACATACCTCCAGTAAGGTAAGCGTAGTAGCACTGTGACCACCTGGACTCATTTTTTAGTCTTTCAAAAGCCTTATAAGCATCTTCAAAGTTCATCTCAATCATACTGCACCACCCTGAGACATACACACAGTACACAATATATTTATAACACATTTTGACCAATCCTCAAAGTATGTATATATTGTATGGATATAGAAGAAACATACCGATCTCATAGAGACACACATGCTGGATCTCTCTTTGGTCTGAAGCAAACTCCAGGGCATCATGGAAAGATGCCAGTGCACCGTTTATTTGGCACTGAGAGAGAAAAAAGTCTACAACTTAATATTAAATCCAGCATCGATAAATTGTAACCAAATGACTAATATTAAAGCAAAAGGCTAAGTGGACATTCTTGCAATTTTGCTATACGCAAAAAAAAATATTTTTAGCTCAAACAGATTGTAGAATTTCGATGAGAATTGAGACATCTTCTTCATGTCTCAGACTTGCTTCAGTTAGTAAGTAACTGGGCACTGAATGTGGATTTGCAACAAAAGTATAATTAATACCAGATCTTTATATTATTGAGCCACTTTGAGGTGTTTTGGAGGAATAAGTCAAGAAACGTTTTCCTCCACCAGCATCTCAGCCCTTTTGTGCTTATATATATTTTTATAAACTTTTTATCTATTCTGTTGAGCTAGCCAAGTTATTACCTTGCTACAACTACAATCTGAATCTGTTAAATAAATTCAGTGAAATTCATATGAAAATCAGTGAAGCTGAATTTCCATTATTTTTGTTTATTGCTATTTTTTTGCTGAATCTGCTGAAATACAAAGCTACACAGGAAACTTTTATGTCTGGAATCTGAGCAAATATTATACATCAAACCTCCACAAGAACTTTGAAAGGTAACGTGTAACATTCACTCAGCCTTTTTAACATTCCACCCAAGCAAAGCATGCATTTACAAAACTGAAGAAAATCCATCAAATGTGATGTCTGTAGCAGTCTATCCTGCTGAAGTTGTCACTTGCAAATTGTTATATCTTATTACATTTAACAGAACATAGATTTGTTTTGTCATCCCCTGATTTTTTTATTCTTTATTAAAGGTAAGTGCTTGTGTTTAAAGGTGTGTCTGCTGGGGTGGTGTGCTTGGCTCAACAGTAAAAGGATTCTGAAGCACACAGGCTGGAGCTGGTTGAAAAAAATGTTGTCTTACTTAAGGAATTAATGTTCACACTGTTTTGGTGAAAATATTAGAAAACAAGTATCACTCCAACTATTCAAAATATGTGCAACATTAATCATGCTTCATCACTTTGGAAGCTCAGAAAGCCTTTCTGGGCTGCATGTACCCACCTCTAACCTCTGTACTCGTCCTCTAAAGAAGATGAAGAGAGAGGAGTTGGGGTAAATTACTGCTTTCTTCTGGAGAATGGTTTTGGCCTCAAGCAGCCCAGCCCGGGAATCAGAGCCATCCAGAGCAAAGAAGGGTTGCACCACTGTGTGGTACCACAAGAGAGCCAGACTGGAGAAGAACAAAGTGTGAATAAGAGAGGCACAAATACTACAGAAGATAACACAATGACATGGGCATCCATTAATAGCTTTTCTCCTGATTATAGCCCATATCTGCTTTCCATCTTGCTGTCAGTATTAGCACAGAATCAACAATTCAACAGTGCTATAGTATGAAATAACTAGAATTTATAACTGTATAACATAATCAGAAAATTAAGGATGAATGTTTCAATAACCAAAGCTTACGTGGCCAATGGTGCTTTCATGTCTTTGCTCTCACTTGCGTAGATGAGTGACGCCAGACCCTGGTGTCGATCTCCTGGAAATCCCAGCAGGTTGACTATCTTCAGTAGATGGGGAGGAACCATAGATATGCAGAGATGGAAAAGGCCATAGCCAAAACTGACCGAGCCTTTCAGGCGCCCCAGTGCCTCCTCCGTCAGCCCGCCATTGCTCTCGGCAACAGGTGTGTTGTGATTTGCCTGATCAGAGGAACGCCTTCGACATGCTTCCTGTAGCTGGCTAATGTCACTGTAGCATTTGTTGTACATCTTCCAAGCCTTGCGGAGGATCCAGCCTCCTTTAATGTATGCTACAATATATGGAAATGGAGCAGGAGGTAATGTTATGGCATTTTTTCACGTCACACTAGATTGCTACTATACAGTAACTTTTTGAAAGAGCAGATTATAAAAAGCAAGCAATAATAAAATAAAGTGAATAAAAAAAAACATAAATATAAACAATGTAAACTTTACATATTTTTGTACATACACTATATTGCCAAAAGTATTCGCTCACCCATCCAAATAATCAGAATCAGGTGTTCCAATCACTTCCATGGCACAGGTGTATAAAATCAAGCACCTAGGCATGCAGACTGTTTTTACAAACATTTGTGAAAGAATGGGTCGCTCTCAGGAGCTCAGTGAATTCCAGCGTGGAACTGTGATAGGATGCCACCTGTGCAACAAATCCAGTCGTGAAATTTCCTCGCTCCTAAATATTCCACAGTCAACTGTCAGCTGTATTATAAGAACGTGGAAGTGTTTGGGAACGACAGCAACTCAGCCACGAAGTGGTAGGCCACGTAAACTGACGGAGCGGGGTCAGCGGATGCTGAGGCGCATAGTGCGAAGAGGTCGCCAACTTTCTGCAGAGTCAATCGCTACAGACCTCCAAACTTCATGTGGCCTTCAGATTAGCTCAAGAACAGTGCGCAGAGAGCTTCATGGAATGGGTTTCCATGGCCGAGCAGCTGCATCCAAGCCATACATCACCAAGTGCAATGCAAAGCGTCGGATGCAGTGGTGTAAAGCACGCCGCCACTGGACTCTAGAGCAGTGGAGACGCGTTCTCTGGAGTGAAGAATCGCGCTTCTCCATCTGGCAATCTGATGGACGAGTCTGGGTTTGGCGGTTGCCAGGAGAACGGTACTTGTCTGACTGCATTGTGCCAAGTGTAAAGTTTGGTGGAGGGGGGATTATGGTGTGGGGTTGTTTTTCAGGAGCTGGGCTTGACCCCTTAGTTCCAGTGAAAGGAACTCTGAATGCTTCAGCATACCAAGACATTTTGGACAATTCCATGCTCCCAACTTTGTGGGAACAGTTTGGAGCTGGCCCCTTCCTCTTCCAACATGACTGTGCACCAGTGACCAAAGAAGGAGAACTCCCAGAAGAGTTGAAGCTGTTATAGCTGCAAAGGGTGGACCGACGTCATATTGAACCCTATGGATTAGGAATGGGATGTCACTTAAGTTCATATGCGAGTCAAGGCAGGTGAGCGAATACTTTTGGCAATATAGTGTATTTTGTACTTGAAATTCTTCGTACACCCTCCACAGGTCTCATGCTCAGATTACTCAGAACATAATGTTTATTACTGCAAATTTGCTGGTTATTCTAAACTAGAATGAGTATTTCAAACTAATAATGAAAATGAATTAATTATTCATGTGCTATAACCTTGCTATGTACCAATTTACTCAGTCTATTATATTTGATTTTGTAAAGTATGCTACAAACACAAAAGTTATATACTGCATATAACCCAGGAGAATTGTATATGTATTTAGCTAAATAACGGACCATCATTTTGGCACCAGGAATCTTTCTTTGTCTTTTTCTTTTTGTTTACTGGTCACTGATTCAGTACCAAATGTACCATGGAACAAACAATAGGTGAATAAAATATAAAAGGAGAAGATAATCTAGTTTGTTTGCTGTTTGTGACACAAGCTACAATGTGCTGTTTTATTTAACTCCTTTTTTGTAGCAGCACATAACAAGCTAGCTGATATATATTTAGTTTATTGGCAGTTAACATCCTTAAATTAATATCCTTAATTTTCTGTAACAATCTTCTTGGTGAATCTTTCTTGAAGTGAAGAATGTACAAGTTTATTGTTGAGAAATTCTTTTCCATTCATTATAAGTATTACCCATGATTCAGTGTATTCAGAACAGAGAATTATTGGTGGCACCTTGTTGGTTCAGCAATTAGGAGTAGCTTTTATGTACTGTTACCATTATGACTGTTTCACTACATTTGTAAATGGAAAATGAATAAGAACCCATGTTCTGTTGGCTTATATTTGGGCTGGCTTTTGTTTTTAAACATGCAGTAGAAAATGGCTGACTTTATAGCATTTTTAAATCTCTATTTTGGAATAAGCCTACAAATGACTGCTGTGATTGTTTCATCCTCAAAAGCCCCTGCATATGCTTTACCACTGGTGAATTTTAGCCCAAATTGGGTGTGCTTTTATACAAATATTAACATACAGTTTAAGAACTTATTGTATCATAAACATCTCCAAACCTAATCAATGGAAAAATTACAGGATCATACCCGATAGTTCCTGCTTGATGAACGAGAGCACAGCGAGGTATACCTGGCAGTCAGCCACTATGATCTGCCGTTGGAGTCGATCCACTATTGCTGACCCTGACGTCTGAGAGTCCATCTGGATAGAGAGATGAACAAAAATGGATCTGGCAACCCCAAAGAGCAGATGGCTTTTACATTATGTATGATAGAATAATGTAGGGTGCCCCATTCTTTTGTTCTTTCTCACTCTTTCTCTCACTGAAACAAACATATATCATCACTGAGGTGATATTTAAATGACCATTATAGTTTGCATTCACACATATACACACTTACACTTTTCTTGATTTTATTGCGGATGGTCTCGATGACACCAGCATTGTCACTCTCACATAGCTTCTCTGTGGTACGCAGGTCATCACAGGCCATCTGCATCTTCTCCTCCTCAAACGTCATCATGGCATTCTTTAAACACAGAAAATGATGTTTTTATCGCATCCTTCACTGAACACATATTATTTATTCTGTCTTTGAGATGTTTCCTTCTATGCTTCCTCTTTGGATCACTGAACCAGTGTGTCTATGTGTACAAACCCACAATAAATTTACTTTAAATTAAATTTCCTTTTTTTTCACTTCTTTAAGTACTCTTCCTGTCCCGAACATAATGTAATTGTACAGTAAACAAATGAACCCTTCCTGTTGATTTGTATTGATTATATTTAATGGGCTCCTCTCCTCAGCCTTCTAATGCTATTCCTTCTTGCGCTTCCGCTTGTGAGGGCAGGTACTATAATGACATTGACGTTTGCATTACAGAGCAGCAGATCTGCCATATGGGGTCATGATGTGAAAAATCTCTCTTTCTCCTTCTCTGCTCCTAGCTCTTTTTCTTCATAATGCACTCCATCCTTCCTGTTCTAATCAGATCAGTGAATGTGATTTATCCATGTCATTTGATCATAACTTTGAATTAAAGAATTCCTCACAAAGCACTGCTATATGTGTGACAATCCGGGAACATTTTCTACTATGTACAATGTATAGTTCTGAAATCTACAGATTTTTCTGAGCTATGTTTCTCTTTTGCATTTCTTTTGATTTCCATCACTTTAAAATATTACTATTAAAGTATTTTAAAATCTGCTTAAAATGATAAGGGAGAAAAACACATTTAAAGATTTCATTCCAATTCCACTGAAAGCTATCTCGCCTACCACTACAATTATAAACTAATCTACTGCTGGAAAAATAACATTAATACTAATTTGTAAAGAATTAGCAGTTTGCAAAGGGAAATCACTCTCAATCTGATTATCAACATCATCCACCTTAGGATCTATGAGGGAAGAATAAAGTCCCTCAAGACACTTAAACACATTTGAATATTTAAATATAGTTGTTTCTTTACTTGACTGATTTTCAGTCAGTTCTGTTCTGTTGAAAATGTTGTTCACTGTGGTCTGTACTCAGAGTGTAAGTGCACTTTTCTGTTTTAACAATGGTGTGATGAAGCATGAGTATCACAGACATTTTGACAGCAGATACTGACTGCAAAGGTTAGAAAGTAGCTAAATAAAAAAAAAAAACATTACCACCCCAACAACACTGGGGTAAAATAGCCTAATGCTTTCTTTATGTGAAGATGAAGAAAATTATGCTAAAACCTGATTCAGTGGACATGATTTATAAATTATAGGTAGCAGTATAGTTAATGTGGGTCTTGGAATGGAAGTCTTCAATTAGAAAGAATTAACTTTCTTTATTCATATAGTCTACATAGACACATTAATTGCACATAATGAAATGGACCTAAAAGCAATTTTGACATTATTTTGGACATTACAAATGAATTAAATGTGTGAAAGTCATATTAGTGAATGTTTTGATTATCACTATTAATGCCATTTATATCTATCTACTATTAATGTTATTATCTAGCTAACTTTAGGTAACCATTCGAGAATCTGAAAGCACCTGTCAGTGCAATCATAAAAATATATTATAAGACATCTAAATGCCTCACCCAAAGACATGTCCATCAGTGTTCAACATGTACACAGAACACACTCTTCAGCCAGGAACATCTGATGGGTTTTCCCAGACTACCTGTGCACTTTTTTCTTTTTTTTGATCTACTGTAACATGCATTCAGGTAACATAGTTAACCAGAATGTTGCACTCGTTTCTCACTCAATCTCAACCCATAGCAAAACAGCAAGTTTCCATGTCATTTTGCTCAGATGCTCAAATTAATCAGACTCAAGTTTAAAAGAAGACATACAATTCAATTATGTTAGTAAGAAGTACTATACACTTGCCTAACACACCACAGTGAATATTCTGTTCAGCATCACTATATAATTATGCAATACAAATCCACAGGCTATTCTCTACAGCACACTGCATCTAATTTGAGTATTGAAAGCACATTATGGAAGGTTTCAGCTGAAGAATGGGAATAAGTGAAGACAAAAGTAAACAGGATATTTCACTTTTTCCACCTTCGTTATCACTGGATTCCACATAAGATTGTTTTCACTGTAGAGGTAGAGGTTTATGATCATCATCTGCAAAACCAGATGGACCCCCTTGATTCATTGCATGCTGGACATCTGGGCATATTAGCAACAGATTGTCAGGGATATTCTTATTCATGTCACAATGCGTGATGTTGAATTATGTAGGATGAACAGACAAAACATTTACTGTAGCAGTGATGTACAATACTGTTTTTATAATCTGTAGATGCTGAATTATTTAGAATATTCTGTTATAGGCAGATAAATAAAGTGTTGTCCAAGTGTTACTGCAGAACAATATTGCTTATAATATAACACAAAATATATAATACAATACCAAACATACTAGAGAACAAAACATTTTGCTACATTAATATAGTATGTTTATACAAAATGTGATATACAATATTGTTTTTAGTCATTGGACTTAAAAACAGTGGTGTTTTTACCTTCATCACTTTAAATGATTTTATAGTAGTATTTAGTTTAGACCAATCAACATAACATATTAGTTGTTTAAATCTATAACACTGACCATCAGCATGATCTTAGATGGCTAGATTTTTTAAATCAAAACACAGACTTTTATAGAGACATCCATGTTTTCCCTACTTTAAAGCTTAAACTCACTGAGCTCTAAAATCACACAAGTCCAAATATACAAAACACTACATTTAGCTTAAACTGTTCCCAGATATGTATTTAAATGCCAGCACCAGTGATAATAAAGTAGGTTCATAAGAAGCACTGACCAGGAAGGACACAAAACTGGCCCCGAAGCTCATCAGTGGACTTTGGGTCCTGTAGAGAGGAAATAATACAAACAAGAAATCAGCTAATTTGTTCTTTCTACATTTTTGCTGTTTCACAAATTGTGTTCCTGTTTTTCTTGGTTACTGACAGACAATAAAGAATATTTGGTTTGTAATGATCAAAAACCACATAGTGCACAAAAATGACCTGAATCAGAATCTGAATCAAATTGATTTGCCAAAGACATTTATATGATTTTGGAATTTGTCAGTGTTTCTGAGGTTTTTATATGCTAAATGAGCTGCTATTTCTCTAGTGAAATGGGAAAAAACATAACACTGAATGATTTTTAGCATCACATAGTGTTTGCATGTCAACATGAATTCCTTTTAAATGAAATTCTATTATGGCAGTTGGATACATTCTGCATATGTATGGCGCACTCCAATTTCAGGCATTCCAAGAATAAGCCTTTATACTGGGGAATCCTAGAGGATTCATGCTGGACTAATTAAATTAAAAGGAAATCACCAAATTGGGATGGACTTCCCCATCTTGGACTAAAGGTGGGCACCCTTGTCTACATCCTGTTTTTTGATGCAGGACTGGGTCAAAATCTTATTCAACTATGGCTGAAATCACAAACCTTACAATACAAACACACTGATTACCAACAAATACATATTTCTGGAAATAATGTTATTAGTTCATATTTGTCCAATGGCTGATGTGTTGTGATAATGCATTGAAAGGCATAATCAAGGGCATAGCCAGAAATTTTACAACGGGATGATGTGTCCAGGTTGGGGGGGGCGGGGTTTGTTAGGGTGGGTCTAAATACTAATCTGCATGACATAACGTTCCTCCCCCATCTGTATATGGCCTTAGTAGGATCCCTATCTGGCTCACACCTAAACAATTTTTTTTTGTTTACCAAGCTACAAAAAGGCAATGGTAACACTACATTCGGCTGCATCATAATAATTATGTTAGCATTAAGAATTGAATTTCATTAGCTAACAGGAGCTAATAATAATTTTACATCATATTGGGGATGTTACCATACTGACAACACAATCACAACAGCAACAAACAGGAACAATGATACACATCATAATATTTTTAAGGGCTGGCCACCCTTGAGTATACTCCCCTGTTCTGCACGTTGTATGGTGATTTCTCTGCTCAGGCACACGTGACAGACCTGGTCATTCACTGAAAGGTGAGTCAGGTATGTTGCAGGAAATCAGTGCCCTAGCTGCAGTAGGCCTACCTGTATCTCCTGAAGAGCTCGTCGCTTTCCTTGAAGCCATTGTTGAGGAGCATACTTATGCCCTGCAGTGCCAGCTCTGCATCATCCAGCTCTGCCTTCATCTCCACCTGCGGATGGTGTTGATGCTGATGCTGTTCGCGGCCTGCCATTGCGCATGCGCTCACACAAAAGGGCGATTAACAACGAGTACCAAGCGTAGATAAACCATCAAAATGACAGGCCAATCTTAAAACAGTCCTAAACGTAGCATAAAACAGTCCTAAACGTAGCCGGGAATTCACGTTTCTCCAGTTGCCTGTCAAAACCTTAGCGACGAGTGTTTCATCCAAGATTTAACTCGCATATTTTGTGAGAAAAACACCGATGATCAGGCCAAACGTCCTCTGTATAGTACAACTCCTGTCACATTCATCTTCGCTAAATATATTATATTGTTAAAAATAGAACATGTAATCATTTTCATTGTTTACCAGCTTGATTATTTACGACGTTTGATAATAACCTCAGCAGCATGAAGTCGAAATGCAATGCGAAATATTCGCTCCTCATTCATTTCTGCCGGATTTTCCCGAAGCGGCGGACCAAAACGCAGAGAGAGAGAGAGGCAGGGTTGCCAGATTTTACTTGCCATTTCCAAATACTGTGTAAACACTTCACAACTCACTGAACATTAATTCATATATGAACACAGGACAGGTTTCTGGAAAATATTAAAAGCAAAGGTTCAGTAATAGCGTCATAAAGCAATAATTTTTTTTTTATTTTTTTTTAGATAAATCGGCTGAATAGTGTTAATTGATAGTAAAGTTTTCTACTCAATCTGGCAACTTATGTCAGCAAGTCACAGCCTATCACTGAACTGGACCAATATCTAACTGTACTGTACTTTCAACCAGGGTTGCCAGAGTGCACCAAATTATATGTGCTAGGAGCTTGGAAGCTAACAAAAGAACTTGAATGTGGTTTTTATACATAAAAAAGTTAATAACAAAACAGATTGTTGTCCGATTTATATATTATTATATAATTTATATATTTTTGTGAAGTGCTTTGTGTCGACGGAATGTGAAGTGTACATCGTTAAAATGTAGAAAATTCACATTCATAAAATAATTTTCAGCTTCCAAGCTTCATAGTAAATCAATTATCAACAGCATATTTATTATTATTATTATTATTATTATTATTATTATTATTATTATTATTGTTGTTGTTGTTGTTGTTGTTGTTGTTATATATTTATAGATAAACGTTCCTTATCAATTTGGCAACCCTGCTTCCAAATGACCTGCAATATTCTGCAACAAAATCATTACTATTTGTCCTGCTATGGCAATGTTACATGATATTTAAAGTTACTTAGGTGAAGATGAATGAGATGAACACATATATACATTACTGTACACACTGCATTAATAAATTAGAGATCACATCAGAGTTTATAAATTCAGAGAGAATAATTTTTCTCACAAAACACCAAAATACATTATATAGTCATGTAAAAAAATGTTTCATCAAGAGCACAGACAGGAACTAGTGAAAACAAAAAAAAAGCTGACCATTGTTAATTACTAAGTCATTTTCATCATTATACTGGTGTAAACATTGATGAAAAACCCAAATACCTTTAACATATAGATTCAAAGTACCACTGAAATCATACCAGTTGGTTCCACATGGGTAGCTTAAAGATTAACAAAAAGAATTTATGTCCATATTTCACCTTTGCTTCTATGAATAATCTTACCTGGATACTGTAGATTTGTACCTAAGAGCTACTGCTGCTGTATTTATAAAGTCCATCCTGTGTTCACGCCAGGATTCTTGTACACATTCACACTTTCACATACTTTCAGTACAATGGCTATTACATTTTGAGTCTGGTTCCTCCTGAAAAATTGATTACTAATATTAACAGGCTTTATACTACTCTGCTGGACACTCACTGACGTTGACAGAACCAAACACACTCCTAACAGATTTAAATGATAGAGCAGCCTGGTTTATTTGCACATTTCTCAAACATCCCACGTAGGAGCTCCACACAGGCACTCTCTTCCTCTTGGTCTCTGCATTGACAGTATAAATAAAATCCATTAACAAAATACTAGTGTACAGATGTCATTATCCCCAAAGGTTTTTTAAATATATTACATTATTTATGTTTAATCTTTCTCCACATGTAGTACTTTCCCTAACCAACTATGTTGTCCTAAACAACAGTGCATGCACATCTCTCACACTGTCCTCTAAATGTTATCTTGCTAAATAAATGTGGTATTAAAAATACATATTGTGATATTGTTTATATTTAAGACTCTTCAAAGCTTGAACAAAAAACCCATGTACTTGTGTGAGCTTACCTGGTATGCCTCCAATGTAAAGTGTGTGACGAGTCTTAAAAGTGGAGTACACTTTAGGCCCAACAGCACTGTTGGAATTGTGTTCCATCTTCAGCTTGATAACATTTCCTTTTTTTGTCACTGATTAAAAAAGGGTGTTAAAAGAAGACTCTTGTCCTTCCATTCCTACACTCCCTCCACCAATTCCTAGCCCTTTGCCTCTTAGTACTACTGCTTAGTAAACTGCTATTTTCCACTGACAAAGTGTTGATCCAACACAAAATAGTCCTCAGTTCTTAGGATGTTACTTAGGATGTTAGTAATAGATTGCAAAATCAGACTGATTAAAGTGCTACATTCAGCTCATCTGAAACTCTGTAGGTTAAAACTGTATTCTCTAAATAAGTCAAATGTGTCTAATGTTGTGCTAAACTGACAGTGTGTATCAATATACACCATTAAAAACCATAAAGTAATATTTTGGGCCTATTACATTTCAGTTATATACTAACTTGGCTGAGATCAATTTTGGCAATGGATGACAGAACATTTAGAAATCATTCTTTTGGGATCAGGAGTAAAAATGTCACCTGTCACATGATGGAAGGATTCTGCACAGAGCAGCAGTGGAGGAGTTACAGATGTGCTGTAGTCTCCTGCACCATCATTCATCTGGACCACCATCTATAATCACACATGCAGGTAAGCACAGTAAATAAAAGCTCTAATTACTATTCAAAGATAGCAATTCCGAATTCATAAAACCAAATTATACAAAGAAGGACACATTTTGAGGAGAAGGCTCAGGTTTGTCGATTTCAACTGGAAAAGTTCCAGAAATATCCTGTCATAATTATTTCCCATAATACCCACAGCAAACTTTAACCAGAGACTCACTTTGCCTTTCTTCAGGAAAACACTGAGGCTGTAACCTTGGTGACTTTTACAGTGAAAAAGTAAACCTGTAATGCTTCTGGGACGAATTTCAAAAGTTAAATCGAACTCAGCACCCAACATAAAGTGTTTCTCTGGAAAAAAGAAAAAAGTTGTTCCATTAAACATTTTGTAAAAATGTCATTGAGGCATAGACATAAAGTGTGACATAGGTAAGTTCACTGAATAAGATATGTCTAATTAATTAACTATTAGAATGCACTAAATGTTTATATAAAAAAATTCACTTTAAATTTAGGGTATAAGAGCATTTTGTCCTTGCCCTCTATGTTTCCTGTAATTTATCTTTATTTTCCATAGAAGAATAATTTCATTCTTGTATTTCAAGGTTTAAGCAAAAATTAAAAATTGTGATAGACATCCTGATACTGCTTCATGTCTGCTCTGAATTTAAATGAAACCAAATATAATTTTGTAAATGAAGCTAACCTAAAATCATATAAGAGCCACCTCCAGCAAAGTACACCCCTTCCTCAGCTACCCCATCAAAACAGGGAGCTCCTCCATGACTGACAGTAGGCTCTCCAGTATGAAATTCATTAAACCTGATGTTGCGGATGCATCCTATCGCACTTTTCCGAGGGAAACGTTTGCCCTGAAACAGAATGACAGGCACATTTATGATTGCAATATGTGAATAAAACAATTAATTATACTGTTCAATGTACTGTATATTTATTATAACAAAGTCATTTAAAATGCCTGAGTGCCAGTGTGCAATTTAATCTTTCCGGCTCCAAAATAAATAGGAGGCCGAAGCTCCATCGAGATCCCTTCATCTTTCTGCAGCTGTCCATCCGGCACCCGAAAACCATCCACCACCAGGTGTGTGGCGTGCTGTTCAACACTAAACCTGATCTGTCAAAAAATGACAAAACACCCTCAGGCGCCAACTACAAGCTTCAAAACTTAATTCTTAGAAATGCACATCACAACATTTTATGTTTTATTCTTTTCAATCAAGGGACCTTGTGTTTGAGAGTGAAACCTAGAAATCTAGATCATGTATATGCACTACAATGTTACAATCCTATAATGTCATTCTGCACTCAAAAATGATGGAATCAGTGACGTACATTGTGCCAGGCGCCATTATTAATCTTCTTTTGATAGTAGATCAGTGTTCCATTACCGACAAAAAGTTTGACTCGGCCGCTGCTAATGAATAGGATGACACGAGCAAAACCTTGCTTATCTGTGATGTGGAGCAGCAGGCCATCGGCTGACCTCGTCCGCATGTCCAGGAAAATATGAGGTCTTGGAAACACGAGACAGTTTAAAACAGGTGTTAATATTAGTACTCGAGCAATACTGGTAAAAATTGCTCAGGGTGACTCACCTGTAATTAAGGTCTTCTGGAGATATCATGTACTGCAGTTGACTGTTCATGTTAAGATGATAGGCCTGGATGTGACCCACTGGCTCACTGCAGTCTTTCTGAAAATAAAAAGCAAAAAAACACTTGCAATTACAGGCATCCAACTCTTTTCAAGACCTCATTTTCAGGACATGTTTTATGGGTTATACACAGATGGTAGGACATCTTAAAATATCTGCTAACAATATGTACAACATAATTTAAATAAGTGATTAAAAATCTAGACATTTTTAGCCTTTTTCCTGGTTGTGTTTGCAAATGATAATAATTTAAAGGTAAATAAAATTTGTATTAAATTTTTAGATTTTAGATTAAAATCTGCATTACTAAAGTATTACTTTTTCATTCTTACTTAAACCCAACACATTCACTTGTGATTTATTGAACAATATTGTAAAATGTTACTGAAGTACAGAACTACAGTAAGGATAAAGAGTTTATTTTGAGTTGTGTGTGTGCATGTGGACATGATTCTTATATTATTTTGAATTCTCTGAGCATACCTTTCTGACGTTGGACTTATCATGCCCTCTTCGTCTTAAACCACTTCTTGCAATGATGGACAGAGGCTGCTGCTGAGTGTTACACAACCCAAAAGACACATCTCCTGTCTGAGTGAAATTGCTCAGATCAATCGGGATGTATCTATTTGCCATTCTAGATGCAGTGGAATCATTGGAACATGTTAGACTTTCTTATATTAATTTCAATACGGGTCTTGTTTTGATTTAAAAGATACAAACTAAACTCAAATCTAAACTAAATGTTTCCTGCAGATCACAGATCATAAAAATATATCACTGAGACACCTAAATGTCTCACCCAAAGACATGCCTAGCAGTGCTGTGTCAACATGAACACAGAACACACTCTTCATACATGAGCTCCACACACAAATATGACAATGCAAGCAAAAGAACAGTACTTACCCCCTTGTGTAAAAGTTTCTTAGACAGCCTCTGAATGTATCTTTTCCTAAAATTACATTACTGTCTTGGACTATAGCACCTGTGGACAGTATCTGTGCATCTCCTCTGTCTGTATTGTCAACATTTAGCTCCATTCTGGGAATAAACACATATTAAATGGTTTTAAATGATGATTGATTCTTGGTATGAATATACTTTAAATGCTTACTTAAATTATTCATTCTAAAAATGCTTAGTTCTTTCATTACCCTGTGCTGTTTCTAAAAGCTGTCACATAGTGCCACCTTCCCTCATCGTATCTGTTTTTGGACTTTAAATTGGTTGTACTGTCTTTCATCTCGACATGTCCATCGACCAGAGACAGTTCAAATCCACTGTTCAAATCCTGTTTGTCAGAAGCAAATACACTGAGTAACTGTATATGAGCTTGATCTTATCAATTCTATGCATTGACATGTTTTGTGTTACACATATTCACAGAAGCTCTAACCATATACAATGTTCATCCAAAGACGGAGAATGGTTAGAGATGGCTGTGCACTCACCATGTCCCCAGTATGCAGTAAGACACCATTGCTCTGCGTGGATCTGAAGCCAAGTGAAACAATTGTGCCTGAATTTGGCAATGTCATGTTAGCAGTAAGTGCAAGGGAGCTTCCTGTCTCCAGAGTAACTTCATGAACACCCTAACAAAAACAATTAGCATTAATTTCACTAGAAACTTCAATTTAATAATGCTAATAATAGAGATTCATCTATAAGCTTAGCCTAAAACCTTTAACAAAAAGTTTCTATTGTAGGGCAGAAGACACAAGACATAAACAAAGCCTTGATTTAAAATTTATGAATAAGATGTAAAAAAAAAAAAAGAAAGAAAGAAAGAAAGAAAGAAAGAAAGAAAGAAAGAAAGAAAGAAAGAAAGAAAGAAAGAAATATTTAATTGATCACTCTGTACTCTGTACACTCCAGGCCCACTGTGGTAACATGATAGATATTTCTTTAATAAGGTGTGGCCACAAATTAATGTATTGAAGCCAAAAGGCAATATTTTGAGGCCACAAACTGAGTAAACTTGAGAAAAAGACAGAGGAACATATGAAGTTTATTTATCTCATTCTTGGTGATTTCTTTCTGCACACAAATAGGCAGATGTCAAACTGTAACAAATAACGTTTTAAAATAATACTTTTTTAAAGACATCATATAAATTTGAATGAATTATAATAATTACTACATTTGTTTTATATAAATTCATCTGTAGATTTGGATATGAGTTTATGCATAAATGGATTAATGCAGGGGGTTTGTTCTAAGCCTTACCAGTAAAGCCAGTGGACAACCAGGATGAATTCCAATTGCCTCTGAAAATTTTATGGCAACATCCACCTCAAGCCCTTTAAGACATCCTCTAAGTGCTGGATAGTTAATATTTAGTCTGCAATAAAAAGAGGATGTTCCAGTTTAATGAAAGTTTTGCATTGTCATGTTAGTTGTAAGCGATTTCCCCCCAGTTCAGTCCCATTTTCTATTTTGTGGGGCAGCAGGGCATCTCAGAGGGTTGCATTTAAAATCTACCTGCACGAAATTTCTGTGGAGTCATTTCTGTCAATTTTACATTTCAACAGCAGGTGGCAGTAATTGACAATTAAAACTCTGGTTTATTTGGCTAGAAAGGCAGGTCAAAACACAAAAACCTGGTGTATTATTGATATCCTTTATAATTGGTGAAAAATGACATCATTCTAAACAATAAATAAATAAGTAAAATAAAAGTGGCTGGATCAGAATGAACATCAAATCAGAACCTCTCCCTGCCTTCATAAAAGCAGTATGCTGACTGCAGTCCCATTTTCGCCATGGCAGCGTTTGTAAAGCAGGAAAGACTGCAGTGCTTATAACCAAATATTTGGCACATAAGAAAGGATTCCCAAGTCTGTTGATGTGAGACCAGCTTGGCGAGAGGTGGCTACAATCATAAATGCAACCTCTTCCAGTGAGAACCGGTACCCAGTGTGGGAAACGCTTTAACAAGGTCAGACGATGAGCCAAACAATTTGTAGCGTCCCAGAACTACATGGATGCTGCTGGAGGCGGACTTCAGTTGGCAAGACTCTCTATGCAACTGAGCACATGGCTGCCTTCACAGTCTCTGAAGCCAGGATAATAAGATTTGAGGCTTTTGAGATCGGCCTATCAGATATATACAGCTCTGGAAAAAAATAAGAGACCACTGCCAAATCTCCAGATTTGAACGCTATGGAAAACCTCTGGAATGTCATCAAGAGGAAGATGGATGGTCACAAACCGTGAAGCAAAACTGAGCTGTTTGCTTTTTTGCAAAAAGAGTGGTATAAAGTTTCCAAATAGCAATGTGAAAAAACTGGTGGAGAGCATGGAGCCAAACGGATGCAAATCGGGGTTATTCCACCAAATACTGATTTCTTAATGTTATTTAGCCAAAGCATTAACACAATTTGTGTTGTCATTTCCTTTAAATATACACTCTAAATAACAATAGTTATATTTTGAATTTAGGAGAAATATTGTCAGCAGTTCACAAAAAATGAAACAAAACTGTTCATCTCACCAATACATGCACCTGTAAGGAAAAAACCTATATATATATATATATATACACTATATTGCCAAAAGTATTCGCTCACCCATCCAAATAATCAGAATCAGGTGTTCCAATCACTTCCATGGCCACAGGTGTATAAAATCAAGCACCCAGGCATGCAGACTGTTTTTACAAACATTTGTGAAAGAATGGGTCGCTCTCAGGAGCTCAGTGAATTCCAGCGTGGAACTGTGATAGGATGCCACCTGTGCAACAAATCCAGTCGTGAAATTTCCTCGCTCCTAAATATTCCACAGTCAACTGTCAGCTGTATTATAAGAACGTGGAAGTGTTTGGGAACGACAGTGGTACTGTCACGAAGTGGTAGGCCACGTAGTGGTAGGCCACGTAAACTGACGGAGCGGGGTCAGCGGATGCTGAGGCGCATAGTGCGAAGAGGTCGCCAACTTTCTGCAGAGTCAATCGCTACAGACCTCCAAACTTCATGTGGCCTTCAGATTAGCTCAAGAACAGTGCGCAGAGAGCTTCATGGAATGGGTTTCCATGGCCGAGCAGCTGCATCCAAGCCATACATCACCAAGTGCAATGCAAAGCGTCGGATGCAGTGGTGTAAAGCACGCCGCCACTGGACTCTAGAGCAGTGGAGACACGTTCTCTGGAGTGACGAATCGCGCTTCTCCATCTGGCAATCTGATGGACGAGTCTGGGTTTGGCGGTTGCCAGGAGAACGGTACTTGTCTGACTGCATTGTGCCAAGTGTAAAGTTTGGTGGAGGGGGGATTATGGTGTGGGGTTGTTTTTCAGGAGCTGGGCTTGGCCCCTTAGTTCCAGTGAAAGGAACTCTGAATGCTTCAGCATACCAAGACATTTTGGACAATTCCATGCTCCCAACTTTGTGGGAACAGTTTGGAGCTGGCCCCTTCCTCTTCCAACATGACTGTGCACCAGTGACCAAATCAAGGTCCATAAAGACATGGATGACAGAGTCTGGTGTGGAGGAACTTGACTGGCTTGCACAGAGTCCTGACCTCAACCCGATAGAACACCTTTGGGATGAATTAGAGCGGAGACTGAGAGCCAGGCCTTCTCGTCCCACATCAGTGTGTGACCTCACAAATGCGCTTCTGGAAGAATGGTCAAAAATTCCCATAAACACACTCCTAAACCTTGTGGACAGCCTTCCCAGAAGAGTTGAAGCTGTTATAGCTGCAAAGGGTGGACCGACGTCATATTGAACCCTATGGATTAGGAATGGGATGTCACTTAAGTTCATATGCGAATACTTTTGGCAATATAGTGTATATATTCATCAATATTTATCACATTTTTCCAAATTACACAACCTACAGTGCTGTAATAAATGTAACAATAATTTTCCTTCCACATACTGTAAGTATGTGGAAGGAAAATTATTTTAAGTATTTTTTAAATCAAAATGTTTAAATAATAATATGTAAAAGTGTATATCATTGTAATTATATAATTATTTAGAAAATTTACTTAATATTACTGTGCATCTCACTGCTTTCGTCATTTCAGACTTCAGCTCTGGGCACTGGAAGTGTTTCAATGAATACTGCTATACTAAATTAACCATTTAAAACCATTCATGCCCTATTAAATACTAGACAAAGCCTTATGGTTATAATAAACACTTTAGTGATCATGAAACACACTTCAGCTTCAGCTCCTCATGCTGAAAATGCACAGGGTCCTAAATCATTAGCAGTGGAAGAGGAGATGGCAGAATTAGACAAGCCTGTGCAAAAGAGAGGAAGACGACAGAATAGCCAGCAGCAAGTGAGCAACCTGACATTTTTTGATTTCCAGCAATTTGGGTTTAACATGCTGAAGAGGGAACTGGGGGCTCTTAGACGATCTGTGAATACACATCTCTGCGGGATGGAGAACAGAGTATACCCACTGCTGGTATCGATTGAATTCAATTTAAGGAGAGTAGCTGATGCTGCTGAGTGCTGCTCTCTGCTTTTGGCAGCACAGAGTCCTCATCTATGCAGACATCCATTCAAAAATGCTCATTTTATTTGCCCAAAAGAAGTAGGAATTTGTTGGTAATTTTTGTATTACTTGTTAATTATTGAACATGTTTTAATGGTTCTAGTGTGATGATGAAGATGCCTCAATTATTTGTTATGGTTTGTACTTAGGAAGAAAATATGCAGCTGGTGTAATACCATCCAGCTTCCATATATTACAGTAATTAGGTCTATATGGTGAAGTAATTTAAATGGTGCACAATCAGCACCACTAATGAGTGGTTTGTTCTTTTTTTTAATAAATTATTTAGTTAAGCCAGTCGTGCAAATTGTTTAAAAGTCTTCACTTTGGGTAGTCAGAAAATGCACTACTATAAACTTATGTCTCTGTCAGTTTACTGCCTCCTGAGGCATACAAAGTTCAGTTTTGCTCCTCAATGGATGCAAAAATAGCACTGCACTAGTAATTTCTCAAATGTCACCCCCCTCTCCTGCAGCACTCCCACGTGAGCACAGACATGTTTATTTTTGGCCATAAAAGTAGAACCTGAGCCAAGACAGTTAGAAAAAACCTAGTTTACATCCAACTGCATTACCAGTGCATTGGAATTATACCAGTAGGGAAGAATTTCCTCTGCACAAAAATACAGCCTTTAGGGATTTCATGTTCTTATTCATGTTAATGCAAAATGTTAAAACAAATATATTTATTGCTTTTCACAATAAGACAATGGAGTTAAGGGCAGACGGATTCTATAAAAGGAATCTTGATTTTGAATTATTTGTAAGATTTTTACTTGAACAGCCATTACCTCTCTGCAATTGCTGCAGGGATTCCTCCTATAAATGCTTGTGTATACACCCTGTAGTTGATCAGAATGTTGACCCAAAACCTAGAAACATTCATCTCAGTTTGTTTAGCCGACTGGAGGATTTTAATGTTCTGGAAATAGGCCTGCAAAAAAATAAATAAGTAAAATGTCATTTTTATTTATAAAGCACATTTAACACAAGAATGTTGACCAAAATGTAGTATATAGAATAGTATATTAATAAATAAATAGAATGTTAACAGCATGTAAGAAAAAGCCGTTTAGTCTTGTAACAGATGAAGTACATCTGATGTCCAGTAGGAGGCTGTTCCACAACAGAGCAAAGACATAGTCACACTTAGCATTCAGGTGCAATGGTAGAACAGTGGATATTGACTGAAAGCAGAGTATTGGCATAGTAGGTCATAGATGTAGGGTGGAGCTTCACTGTCAAGAGCAGTTAACAAACAGTTAACAAACAGTTAAACTTGGACAGGGAGCCAGTGCCATGACACCAGCGCTGGGACGATGTGTTCTGATGATGATTGTGCTACTGAAATACAGTCAATTACATTAATCACTGTAACAATAATGATTTTCAGATTAGACTTGAGGTCACCATCAAAAAACGAAACAGATCTTCACTTCAACATCTTCAAAGCACAACATCTTGTGCCAGTACTCTAAAATCATTTTACAAAATTGATGTGTTTTTGAACAGGCTGAAGGAAATGGCTGTCATGCATACCACTGAAAAGAGATATAGTAGGAGAGTGTACAATAAAAAGAGGGCAGGTCTTAATACAGGTCCTTGTAATACTGGTTCAACACATTATCCTGGAAGCCAGAAATAGTATCAAAATGTAATGATATAATGTAATAATATTATCATAATATAAACTGGTAAAAATTAATAATGAGGAATGTTTATTTTAAAAGGGCTTTTATTTCTATACACTAAGTACAGTAATAATGTGGAATGTTTGACTTCAGTCATAAAGCAACTATTTAACATCTAGGAGCTTACCACAGGAAAAACTTTTCCTTTACTTTTTAAAATTTGTGTTTGGTTATTCTCTGTGTGCCGCAAAACAACATATCCTCTTTCAACAGTTAGAGTGAAGTGAGAGTCCTGTAAAAAAACAAAAAAAACAGACATTCTTTCATTTGCTAGTTCATTGAAATTAATATATGTATTCACACTCACATTCACTTTATTAGGAACACCTGTACACCTGAGCATCCATAGAATTATCCAGACAGCCAATCATGTGGCAGGAGTGCAATGCATAAAATCATACAGATACAGGTCAAAAGCTTTAGATAATTTAGAAAATTTACTATAGATAATTTTCACATCAAACATCAGAATGGGGAAAATATAATCTCTGTGACCATGCCATGCTGCCAGGTGGGCTGGTTTCACATACTACTAGTCTCCTGGGATTTTTAAAAACAAAAGTCTATAGTGTTTACACAGAATGGTGCAAAGAAATAATCTTTAGATAATTAGAATCGTCATAAAAATGCTCCAAATGAACATTCTAACATTTAACATCTCACCTCATTCCCCATAAATAGCAGCAAGACATCCTCTTGTCGACTTAGAACAAAGAACCTGACAGATCTACTGCTGACCACATCAATCTTGCCATAGCCCGTACCATCAAAGTATTTTGCCACCTCTCGGGTTTCACCTCTAAAAGAAAAGACAGCATTATTGCACATTTAATTGAAACCATAAAATCAAAGTGACATGGCAAGAATATTTCCAGTTACCTTAAACATCGGTCTGTATTTTTAATGTTGACAGCACTCTGGAAGTTGTATAGGCTAACAATGTATTGATTTAATGTGTTAAACTCGATGCATCCCTTAAATTTTGGATACTGGAGTTCCTTCGGTGGCTGAACAGAAACAAGTAAAAAAAAAAATCAGGAAAGGATGAAACTAAAAATATATTTGTGCTGCCTAACCATGAGTTTTTAAATCAAATATCAGGTGAAATGGACTTACAGTAAAGTCATCTGGATAACCGCCCACATAGAAAACAACCTCACCACTGTCCAGATCCAGCAGGTTTACTGTTGTATTAGGTTGATTTATGATTGTTGGCAACTTCTTGGGTTCAGTTGAGGTATAATGCTTGGTATAGATGACTTCAGCATCCTGGTAAATTCTAATTAGGGCACAGGACCAAAAAAGAACGCAAGGTACTTGTGAACAAATTCACTGTAAACTGTAACTGGAATGGACGGACGTTATCCAAATATTCCCTGATTATGCAGGTAAATTGATTTTACCTACGGAAGTCCACTCTGTCCATAAAGGCGCTGTCAATGCTGGATCGGGTAATTTCATAAGTCTTTATTTTGTAGGTTATTCCCCGCAGTTTGTAAACACAATACAGGACACCATTTGTGACCACTATTCCAATAAAGTCTTGTTTCGTCTGGATGGAAAAAGATTACAAACAACAGCAGATGTAATTCGTGCCAATAAATAGTCAGCAAAATTAATTCTTATGAACAGCCAACAACAAAATGCAACAAGCTGAGATATTATATGGGATATGCTGACACTGGAGACAATGACTTATGTGGAACACTTGCCATATATGTCAGGTTGTTACTATAGAAAAAATAACATATCAGAATGAGGGAATGAATATTCAGTAAATGTGTGATTAGTCTTGCAGCTAGAACTACTGTCAGAGTCGCTGTTACAGAATCAGAACTTTTTGACCAGTCAGTATTGAGAATTCAGTGCCATGGTATGAAAACTGATAACATACGCATTGTCTTACAAGTCCGTAACTAGATACACAGATGTATTAAGCCAAGTTTTGTTTTGATTGAGTACAATTATATCCTATTAATCTTCCGTTTCTAAATGAATAGAGAACCATTTACATTCTTGTTTCCAAAGTAAAGGACAAACAGATTTTCATCCTCTCCGCTCTGGCGTTTACTGCGCCTGCCTTTTTTGGGCCGATGGAGCATCAGGTCCATGGCAGTGAATGCCTGTAGATCATCCAGGTTTTTGGGAGGACGCAGCTCTATGTGGCTTTCACCGGAAAATAAGATGGGTCCCCTAATCTGAAAACACAAAAAAGATGTTGAGTCAGGACATTATGAGTTTAAATCCCAACAACGCCTCAGTCATTTTGGAAGAAGCATAGTTACATGGATGTGTCAGAGTCATGGGATAAAAAAAATATCAAAACAAATGCTAAGCAAATCTAGGGTTTTTGTCAGTTTGTGTAACCACCTGTTTGTCTGAATGTACATTCTGGGATGGAAAAAGATCAGCCCTAGTCTCATTTCATTATTCTGTATATTTCCCTTCAACCATTCATGGTGATGTCATGATTGGTTTCACAAAAGTCCAAATTAATCTGCCATTTGCCAAAAATTAAATAAATAAACTAAATATACTGTACAGAATTGTACAGTATATAATGTTAGTACTTACTATGTTGGCTAGTTCTCTGGTTCTCTCAATCATGTCTTTGATTCTCATAATGCTATCAGACATGTTGGCTCTGTTGGGTAGCCGGCTGCTCTGATTCTCCACTGTAGCCAAAGTATCAGTCAGGTTGGGGAAGGATTTGTTCAGTTCATCCACTGAGATGAAACACAGCGTTTAGCAAAAAAACAGACCTCTTAGCAGTGTTTTCACAGTCTGACCACATGAGCAAGCGTGGCACAGAGTAACAACTGCAGTGACACCCAGCTGAATATATCAGAACGATCTTTTACATCTGAGTAATTTATGTAGACTATCTAGCACATGATGAGCTAAATCACCACTGTAGTATTGTTCATTTATCACTTGATAATTTTAATAATACTATATAATAATATGCAACTTTATCCTAGACAGTATAATTAGATACATGGCCCTTAGTCATTTTAGTATAAAATTACAGTTAGATATTTTTGTATATATTTCATATTCCTTGATTTTTGGAATCTCACATGTTTTGTTGATGCTATTAAGTATGTTGTCCACATTTGAATCACCACTGCTGGGTATTTTGATCCTGTCCAACTCCCGATTAATGGTCCTTAAACGTGCTATATCATTGTTGACTGTTTTGTTGGCAGCCTGGACAGCATCTTTAGCTTGTTTCAGAATGGCAGCAATATGATCTGGATGAAAAAGTGAATTCAATATATTGTTAAACCATCAGCATTTATTTTGTAGTAGGTAAAAATTAAACTGAAATTAACTTTTACAGCCAGACATCTCACCTCGGTTGATTATGTTTAGCTCATCCTTGATAGACTGGATATCTTTTTGCATGTTCATTTTTTTGCCCTGTGCTTTGTCCAACTTCTCTTTAATAGTATCATACTTTTCTGCAGCCTCTGAAGACCAAAATGGAACACATTAGATAAGTATGTTTATGGTTAGATTTGTTGGCAGAGAAGAGAACTGAACTGAGGTTTGAACATTGCAGTTAATAAGTAAGGAAAAAAACATGATGGGATGTGTTGTGCAATCAATGCCAGTGCGTTTCACAATTTAAATTTTTTATTATCAAAGTAAATCATTTGTATTATAGGTTATATTGTATTTTTATATTGTATTTTTATTCGTTTATAGTTGCATTTAATACAGTAGTTTTCGCTAAATAAAATATATAGCATAGTTTGCATATTTTACTTGATAAATCCTATGTAGACACATGTTTATGCAGAACATCCCCACTAAAAGTTTTTATTTAAGCTGTTACCATAGAAAAGATAAAGTATAAAGTAGAATGAGTGTGTTTAATGTAAACCGGTATTTCGATTAGAAAATACAATGAACAATTTGAGAAAACATTATAGCAGTATAACAAATATTATATTCATCATTAGAATTACACAACATCCAACAATCATCATCAATGGTCAACAATAGCAAATTTAAATAAATAAAAAAAAAGACCTTTTAGATTTTTTTCTGCTTTCTTAGCTTTGTCATCTTGGCTGTTTGAAAACTCTTTTAGTTCTTCTGCCTTTTTGGTCAGGTCTTGTGCTTCCACATCCTAGGCAATGAATGAAGACAATCAAATTTACCATATTAAAAATAATCTGACAAATTAATTATACCGATTGAAACTGTTTTGCACAGCGGCACTTACCACTAAGGCGTAGGCTGCAGCTTTGTTGGCTCTATTAGCTACTGCCTCAGCTTCTTTAATAGCATTAACAATGTCTCCAAAAGCAATGATCATATCTATTGCTTTATGAACAGCTGAAGTGTTGGTGAAATTTAGAAGAGACCTATAACAAAATATCTGGTTAACAGAGTTTCTGTACAAGACAATTAAAACACACATAACTCACTTAAGTAAGCTTACATTTGAAAATGCATTGCGAGATCCATGAGCTCCTGTGCATGCTCCTCTGCGTTTCTGACAATAATGTCCATGGCTGTGGCATTAGAAAGCTCAAAAAGTCTCTGGTTCAGCTGCACCTTTGCTCCATCTAGTTCAGCTGCAAGATGTGCATAGTCCTAATAAAGTAAAAATGAATAAAAAAGGTATGTAATAACTCATGCTAAATGAATACCACTAATGAACATGTACTATAAAAACTGACAAACGTATGATGCAATACAATACCAGACTCTTACATTTTTGAGGCTGTTCATCATATTCCGAAGTTCAGCTGTGTCTCTCAGTTTTCCTCTAATTATTGCCAGATAGGACAAGATGTCATCCTGCTTGTTCTCAAACTTCATACGTTGATTCTGAGGACAAGATACAGTGAACTGCAGCTTACTGAATAAATGTATGTAACCATCATTATTCAAAACCTTATGAAGAACAAATAGAAATACCATAATATCAGACAGAAGCTCTTCATTACCAACATTCATGAGAATGGTTTTGTTTACAGCTTTCTCTGCCTGTTTCAATGCTTCCTTTAGCTCTTTAAGCCCACTGTTCCAGGACATCAGGTCTAGAGCAATTTGTTCTGCAGTAACCCTGGTACTGTCCAGAGGATTGGTGAGATTGTTCATGATGTAGTTTAGAACTGTAGAAAAGACATTCAGAAGACACCAGATGAATGAGACTCTTTTCACTCTTTTCAAGTCTTTAAATTTGAAAAAGTGATTAAAGAGCACTATGTTGTCATAAATGGGAAGGCTAACGGAGGTTCGGTGGACAGGACAAATAATGAGCTGCCAAATTAGTACAAACAAGCAAACAAACAAACAAACTAATAATAATAATAATAATAATAATAAAAATAATAATAATCCCTAGCTTTATCTTATTTTAAAGGATATAATCAAAAATCTATAATCAAAAATTAAATCTGATATTTAATCTTTTAATCATAATCTAAAATGATATTATCTCCCATTTACCATTAGGAAAAAGGTTATCTTTTTATTTTCAGGTATTACAAAAACAAATGTTACAACTGTATTTCTATAAATTCTAAAAGGATGACATGGTCCAACTGGACATAAAAATGATAAAATTAAAATTAATAATAATAAAAAAAGATGAAAATATGATGATGAAATGATTCTGAGTTTAGGGTGAACAATTCTAATAGGCAGCAAGAGAGTAAATTTGGTGAGGAACAGAATCCTAAATCAAGGACAAAATCTTTTAATTTCAAAATGCACCTGAACAACTTCAAGATGAACCTAAACCAAACTGAATTAAACTCACGTTTCTGTGCTTCCCAGAGTTCATTCTCAGCCAGCTTCCTCTGCATCTTACAATTTTGCTTCTGCATCTTGTCCACCATCCATTGTGCTTCCTCCAGCATGCCAACCAGCATCTTGCCAGACAGACTGGAGTCAATACTGATCCTCAGTGGTTGCAGGGATTCTAAACAAGCACCAGGTCAGTCATAATACTTTAAAATCAACACTTCAGTACATACTGTCATACTGATTTGCTAATGCAAAATATGAGTACGAGAAACAGATTTTTGTATTGGATTTGATCAAGAATCATTAAGAGTAACTTTCTGTGTTCTTAAAAATGATACCGCTGTATGGTATACCCAGTATGCCACTTCTAAATATGTGTGAATATATAAATGCAAAACTTACCTTTTATTCTATTCAAAAGTTCTTTAGTATCAGTGAGCAGGTTCTTCCCCCTTTTGTGTGTTTTTCTCAGATCCTTTAATAAATCCTTACTGGTTAAGGAAGTTAGATCCGCCTAATGAACAAAATTGTAATTCACTTAAAACCATTAAATGCAAATCTCTATTGACCTATAAAACTTTATTTAAATCCATAAATCCACATAAAGTATGAGGCAAGATATCTGTTTAAAGTAGTATTTTAATACACATTTAGAGAAACAGTTCTGATTTTGTCTGGTTTTAAGCTTTATTTTACTGTTGTTTTAACTTTAAGAGGGAGAATAAACAGGTTGTAAACACCTTGAACCAGAAGCTTATAGTGGTTTTAGTTAGATTTGTTTGGTGGATCCCTTTAAGGTTCTATTTTAAACAAGGGAAGGTTTCCCATTTAGAAAGGACCTCTTTAGGAAGATTAGAACCTCTAAGAGACATTTATATTTGATTATATAATACTGTAGGCTGTTGTGTTTCCCACTTTCTTGCTCTAGTACCTATTCATTAATTTTGTTCTTTTGCAGTTTTGACTAGTTTGTGTAATTAAACAGAAAAATTTGATGATGTCTGCTGATTATCTAACCCTTTTTACATATTTTAGGTGTAACTTCAGGAGATTCAGGCTTATGACTTCCAGTGTCCAAAGGTTCAGACATAACAGTTTCATATACCTTCAGCTTAAGATTCATCATGTCTTTTCTGACACCATCCATGTCTGCCTCAAGTTCATTCACCTTTTGCTTTAGCTCTTGAGCAGATATTCTGTTATTCTTTACTAGTTCCTGAAATCATGAAACATAAACTTTCTGAATGTGAGATTTGAAATAAGACCATTTCTATATTGGTGAATAATAAAAATCAATGCATTGTATAATGGTAAAATTTTTAGCTACCTTTGTAGCAGTAATGTCATCTTCTAGTATTCTCAGAGCAGTAAGAATTACGGAGATGTTTTTCTGTAACTTGAGCTGGTCCTTGAGAATGGAGAGCTCATCATCCATCGCCTCTAAATCATCCATTAATGTCTGAAAGCAACTATCACACTCTGTAAGCAAACATTGAAAACATTGAAAGAGGATAGTGTAGCGGGCCATGATTACAATCTATGATGGTCTGATGTGTTTCATTATAAAGACGTGTGAAAATGCATTGATTCTACATGCACATCTGCTAAAGGGATTTTTTTAATGGTTAACAGCAAGGAGGTGGTCACTTACAGCAGAAGAGTTATATGATGACTTTGCACTACACATTATTTTCTATTTTCCTGATTCAGAAAGATCGCCTGCCATTTGTCATTAATTTGTAAAGAATTGTGACTTTTAGTTATAGTTACAGCATTCAGTGCATTACATATAAATATAACTTCATACCTAATGAAAACTTTTTTTTCAATAAAACTAAGGCCAACACTAAACTAAATCAAAATATATAATAGCCAGGACATGAAATCTGCTAATTTGCTTTGCTTCTATTTATCTGCATTAACAGATTAAGTTGTCAGATTTTATTGTTTGGAAAAGGAGGTATGCAATCACAACACCTTTTCAGTAATTTCTGCTTTTATAGTGTCCAGTATCGTCGACTGGGTCATTCATCTAACTAGTCAAAGAGGGAATGGCACTTAAAATGATAGCAGGGAAACAAGCTGGGTAAACGACAAGAGTGCATTAATCAAAGTTTTTTGCTCCTTTAAACATGGAAAACACTGTGTTTGTGTTAGTTAAGTCTGGATTGTGACCCTTGGTTACTCAAGTTCTTGTGTGAATTCCACAATGTCTGTTTGTGTGACATGAATTGAACACATACCTTGGCAGTCACCATCAGTACTCGGATCATTTGGAGATTTACATTCTACAGAAACACATTGGATTTACAGTCACAATGCAGTAATACAGCCAATTTTAAAAACATTCATTTAGATTATAATATCATACACATTCAGGAGCTCAGTGTTGCTTACCGCCTGTAATGGGGTCACAGATGTATCCATGATTGCAGTTGCAGAGCTGACAACTCCCTCCATCTGCAAGAGGGTCACCGTAATAACCAGTAGCACACCTATGACAGAAGGGATGATGGAAGCAGGGATGATTCAGTAAGTATGAAGATATTAAAAAGATGTCTAGTGGGAGATGTCTAGAGTTTTCATCTAATTTACATGGACTTGTATAGCACACATGCCACACCCCCACACCCACCCACACATACATATTGCATATATATATATATATATATATATATATATATATATATATATATATATATATATGGCAGAAAGTGGGGAGGCACCCTGGAGATGCACCATATACCTACACTACCAGTCAAAAGTTTGGACACACCTTCTAATTCCATGGTCTTTCCTGAATTTTATTTCTTTCTACATTGTAAAACAATGCTGAAGGCGGCCGAAATACACAATAATGTCCTTTGAACAGTTGATATTGAGATATGTCTGCTACTGATGCCCTGTAAAGCCTTCATAATGGCTCTAATCTGAGGTGCTGTTAATTGGTGATTTCTAAGGCTGGTAACTCTAAATGAACTTCCCCTCTGCAGCAGAGGTAAATTTTGGTCTTCATGTGAGCCAGTTTCATCATGGTGCTTGATGGGTTTTGTAAATGCACTTGACAATACTGTTCTTGCAAGAACTATTCTAGAACACCTGACCTTTGTGTCTTAAAATGACTGTTTTTTGTTGTCATTACATATCGATTAATTAAGTCCATGTGTGTTATTTCATAGTTTTGAAATCTCCAATATTGTTCTAGAATGTAGAAAATAAATCCCTAAACAAAAAACATTGAATTAAAAGGTGTGTCCAAATTTTTGACTTGTAGTGTATATCAAGGCACACAAACACACACATACTCACACACACACACACACACAAACACACACACACACACACACACACAGACTATAGTCATTTTAGACACACACACACCTTTCACAGCGGGTTCCAGAATAACCAGCCTTGCACAGGCATTCAACAAGATCCCCAATATGCAGACAACCAATGGCAAAACTGTAGAAACAAGACAAAAATGTTTCAAACAAACAGTCTGTTTTCCGTTTCCCATCTATGTGATTGTGATGTTAATCGTTTAGTTCGCTATGCTGTGTGTATATTAGGAATGTGTGTGTGTGTTTGTTTGTTTGTTGCAGTGTGACCCTACCGGTGAGATGGATGTGAGAAGGGACACGGACACAGTCGGCATGTCCTGAGAGCAGCGCTGCCATAGTGTCCCTCAGCACAGCGCTCACAGTGATCCCCCGCTGTGTTCAACTGGCAGTTCTGCACAATTAAAAGGGAAAAAAACACAGCTGAACAATATATAGTTGCAAATCATTATCAGAAATGTATCAGTCTTCACAAATCTGCATTATGAAAAAGTCACTAGACCAGTAATGTGTTATGGACATCTGATTACAGATCATTCAGATTCCTATTTGCAAAACATATCACAATTGCAATATTTATAAAAATGGATTCACATTTCAGTATCTGTGTTATTAAAACTCTTATTTAAAAAGAAAAACCTAACCCTGTAAAAGGCAAATAATAGTGCATTTGCTTTGCACAAAAACAGTTCCACATATTTAATTCAAATTGAAGACTTATGAAAAGATTACCTGCATTCTTACCTGTATCATGTATACAATATAGCAGAATATTAGAAGTAAAAGCAGGAACAGCACTTACCAGGCATTTTCCTGTGCTTTTGTCACACTCACTGGAGAGGCCATTGCAATTACATGGGACACACTGTCCTCTGTATGGTCCCCATCTCACTCGGTACTGTCCAGGCCCACAGTCCTATAGAGATACAGTAAATGTTGTAAAATTAGCTTTCTATTAACATTTTGTATTGCTTAAATCCTTTAAAAATACAGTTAGTGTAGCTTATGCATTGTCAGTGAAGATTATAAACATTTATGGCTAACTTTTGTCAGGTCCCAACTAGGAGAATTTGTGCAAATACTTTTATGTGTATAAAAGAATGTCCATGATTTTCTTCTCCCTACTCAAACACCTTTATTTATATGTTAAAAAATCAGTGATCTGGAACAATGATCTGCACATCTTGAACATCTTATTTAGAAAGGTGAGTTTCTGAGTTGAGACTATTATAGTTTAAATCTCAAATCCTGCATGCAGTAAAAAGGTTTCATAGCATGGGATGCTGGAGTAAACCTCAAGAAATCAAATAACATGATCATCCTCTATCAAAATCTTAAAATCCCAGGACTTATCAGTAGGTCCAGATTTACATTTCTTCCTCCTGTCATTCAACTCAATAATTAGTAGCAACTGCTGAATAACATGGTCTAGGATGAATAATATGTAAGGAAATTGAATGATTCAAGGTAGGCTGAGTTTGGAAATGGTTGTTGGAGTTGTGCTAAATAACGGTAACATTAACAAAGGTGTATACGGAGCATTAGCCCCCCAAATGAACCTAATTTCATATGTTTCATATGTTATCCTGACATTTTTGCATCACTTCCTGCCTACATTTAATTAATAGCTGTTTATGCAGTTCCTTACCTGTATATCTCCTCCAGTGTGATTGTTGTATGTAGGATCACAATATTTTCTAGAATGAAGCCTTGAAAGTTCTTGGTTGTTCTCCAGTTGTACCTGACTGTGTTGTGATCCATGGTTTGTGAGACAGAGTCCTGACCCAGCCAAACTGCAGAGCAGAAGGAACCACAGATAGCTCATCCCACCTGCAATCTCCCACCTGAGTTCTGACATAAACTTTCAGAATAAAGAAATCAAAAATATATTACATAAGTGCAATTTATTCAAACTGAACACAAGTAATAGTCTCCTTCTTGCATGCAGATACTGAGATATTGAGCTTGGCTTGGGCTGGGCTATTTCCTAGGTTCAAAGATCACATTTTATCTTCTTGCATATTCATTCAGTGCTGATAGCAATGCATGAAGTATAAAGGCATGGCCGAGATTGAGTTTCTGAAATTTTTTTTTTTACAGGAGTCAGGTGAAGGAAAGGTCTTTATTGTGTTTAATTTATTAATCTTACAGAACTTTTTTATGAGGAAGAGTTTACTTTATTCCACTTAATGTGTTTCAACATACAATTAATATAACATCAAAGAACTAAAAAAACAACATTGAAAATAGTGTATTGTATATTCCAATCAGTTCAACCAAAATAAAATTCCAACAGTAAAATAAAATGTAGTGTCTGGTGCCTGTGGCAGACACAAAGCTTATCTGAGGTTGCTGCAGCACTGTGGGAAAGAAAGCAATGTTTTGGTGGTAAATGTTCCCAATTTCCCCAAACATACCAAAACTAGACACAACACTGGCATGCTGTTTAATGTCAGGTGACAAATCTTTCTAGGTTGCAGCAAGGAAGAAAGGGAAGGTGTTTGCTGTAAAGTGTTTGTACAGTGGGGTGTGGTGGGAGTTAGAGAATGTAAGATAAGCACAGTAGAATGTTTGCTTGTTTTATACTGATCCAAGATCAGCAGCCATTATCCCAAAGCAAAACATAACCACTGTGAATAAAGAGGGGAAACATAAAATGTCTCAGATCTGCTGCACTCCACCTAGCACTGTATAGCACACATAAAAGCTCAGTACCTCCTCCTGTGGGTCAGCTGATGTATGTTTGTCACATAACACCTGAGCTAGAGGTTTTTACTTTCATATGTTCAGCTTTTGTGGTTAGATATGAAACAACAGCAAAGGCTTTTAAAGGAAATTAACAACCTAAAATCTGGAACAGCAGTGACATATAACTAAAGTATTGCCACAACCAGCATCAATAGCTATTGTCATGTACTGTATGGCCAATATTTAACAAATATATTTTTTTTTTCAGAGAAAAGAGATATTTCTTAATTTTATAATGCTGTACATAGCAGAATAAATAAATAAACGAATAAACGAATGAATAAATAAATAAATAAATAAATAAATAAATAAATAAATAAATAAAACTCTATTACACCCATAAGAAATTTAGTTATCACAAAATGTTTGGTAAGCAGTAGCTTGCAATCTTCTAGTACCTGTAAAGTTTGGATAAATGTATACCTCACTATATGTAGTTTTTTTTTATGTGTAATTATGCTGATATATCCAGAGATATCCTGTGCAAAGAAATCCTGATATAGATTTAGATTCCTAACAAGCAAGAAAACTGGCAAGAAAAAAGATTACATGAAACTTGACAGGAGTAATGCAAACTGTCAACTGTGTAACTGTGTTGAAAGTTTGTTGGAGTTGTGGTGAGCACAGGTCTTTATGATTATAGCAGCAAGTGTCATCTTTTTTCCATTTGCAGTTTCTCCAAAACTGCATCTGCCCATTGTTTGGAATGATAGTTATGGATACCAAATAAATAAAGCAGTCCTTAACTGAGTCTAAAAGTCCAGTCCAGTTATTATGGTGTATATTTTCAATCAGAGTGAAATGTCATTTATTGATGTCAAGCACAGATGATCAATCTTAGACACTGAGTTAGTAAGTCAAACCCCATTTTTTAATTGAGAGATACAAAAAGATTTTATGCAATGGGATAGAGAGCGTAGCTAGCAATGCCGCAGGTGTTGCTGCCTTTTCGGATCATGCGCATGTATCCTCCTTCTCCCCAACCGGTGCCCCAGCTGATAACAGAAAAGATTAGACGTTACACCACAGTTCACTCTTCTACCACACCTCCAGTCTTTCAATCTTGTAGGACACTTTCACTGGCAAATTTTAGTGTTTTTTTCCCTCCATGCTATACTAACACACATGATTCAGCTAAAATAGAAAGGGTGTGTTAGAGTAAGGAAAATACTAGAACACAGAATTTTAGCTATAGAGTCTAGCGTTCTCTTGCACTGCATATTTATGTGCCTATTTAGTGGTCTCTCTTGCTAGACACATGAAATGAATTTATTGAATTGAATTTACTGACAAGCATTTTCTTTCTCCTCTACCCAATTAAACTACCGTTAATACTTAACCAATCTAATGTAACATGCTGCATATAAATTATGATAGTTAAAATAGGTTTTCAGGTTGTTAATGTTTCCCTAATTTAAATAACTCATGCTATATATGTAATTATAGTGTACACTTTAATGCACATACTGTTCACCTAACCTTAATTTGTTGCAGTATACTGTATGTAGTAGTGTATGTCAATGTGAGAGACAACCAAGGCAAAGTATTTTAATTATTTTATTTTAAATTGATTCTAAAATCAGTTATCATAAAGATCATTAGACTGAGTGTTTTCTAGCAGATCAACATATTGTGAATAAATTTAGAAGACCATGTTCTGACCTGTTTTTAAGGATCCAGTAGTTTCTGCCACCCTCTGAGCCATAGCCAACCAGAAGCATTGCATGGCTCAGGTTGCTTGGATTACACATGGGCTCATCATAGATCCCTGACACAACATATAAAATGACTTGTGAAAGAAAGATCCACTTTTATTTATGGAGCATTGCATTTTTTAAAATTGCACACAAAATGCTGCTTAGTTAGTACAACTTTCATCTGCTGAGTTATTCGACTTGTTGGGTAAATAAAATAAAATTGATTTTTTTAAAAAGTAAAAAAAAAAAAAAGAAAAAAAAGTTAATTACCCCAAAACTAATTGCTATATTCTAAAAGCAGCATTTATGCCAGCATAAAACATCAATCAATTATTAAAAATAACAAGTTTCTCTCTGTTTATTCTTACATGTAATATTGTGGAATGTCCACTAAACAATTTAGTGCATGTTACCTTAAAATAGCTAAGGTTAAAACCAAACATTTGGCTGTTTGTCATATTACAGAGAAACATCTAAGCCCTGGATTTGAAGACTTTCCTGGGTCATAAAAATTAAAGTTCTGTAAGAAAAATATTAGTATTTACAGCAGTTTTGGCTCTGGTAACAGTCAGTAAGCTTTTTTCACTGAAGTCTTCAGTACAGAGGAGTTTGTGTTGTAGCTTTTCAGTAAAGTGACCTACTACATTTTGTTATTTGTTCAAGTTTAACAGATAGCTGCTATAACATGATTGATAACAGAAACTAGTTTCTTAAGGTCATTCTTCAACATTAAATATTATAAATAATTAATAATTAATATTAATATTTAAAATAATATAGCCACAAATGGTTACCAAGCATGAAATAGCTTTCATTAACATATCAATTACATTAATTTTCATTAATAATATCTGCAAATTGCTATAAGCAGTATATAAGTGTTATAAGATCATTTTAATCTATAAAAATGTCCTGTCAAGTTGTTTTTTTTTTCTCACCTGAGCTATAAAACATAAAGCTAGGGTGGTCAGCATCAACCGCTACAGAGATTGGACCAACAGTTGTCAAAGCATCAGCCAAAGCCTGTTCATCTCCTGAGGGAATGAACCTGTAGTCGCTGATTTGTGCCACAACTTTGTTGCTGTCATAGAAGCAGGGCTGTGTGTCCTGAGAAATAAGTCAAAAAGGATAATAAATTTCATACGTGGTTTAAAGAAAGCAAGCCTTATGTTCTGTTTAATACTTAGACTATATAGTACTTTTCCTACTACTACTAAATTGTACTATCTAGTTATTATTTATATTGGAATATTACAATAATGTTGACTAATATAAAAAGTACCTACAGTAATATAAAGTACCTTATATCCCCAATCACGTATTAGGAATATAAAAGTTTTTTGGTAATATTTATAAAAAGAAGAAACATACAAAATGTACCCCATAGTTGGAAAAATGCTATTAAAAAATGGAGGGAATAGGAAAACTGCAAAACCACCAGTTCTAATTTACAAATATCAAAATATTTATCACTTATTACCGTCAGGTCAAGCCTATAATATTAATATGATTTTTAATGTGATGGAAAAAAGTTTTCATTGGGAAAAGTGCATAATGCTTTATGTTTGACAAATATTTTTAGGTTGTGATTTTAAATAGATCATTTAACAGCACAGAATGTCACCTTGCAGAATGAGATATAATTCTCTGAATCCCACTCACCACTGAGGTATAAGGGTATGTTTCAGAGGCTTGAAGCCCATTGTTAAGGACATAATCAAAAGCCCTGGACATCCAACCTCCATTACAGCCGTATGTGCCATAGGACCATGAGCAGTCCAACAAATTCTGCTCACTTAGAGACACCAGCTGACCTGTCTTCTTGAACATTTGTCCCTCTATGGCACCTGTAGAGCTGAAAGCCCAACATGATCCACAGTAGCCCTGAGTGAGAAAACAACACTGTTATGCAAATATATATAAACAGACATACATTCAGAGGATGAAGGTTAAGGATGGTGAAGTTCTCATGAAATTCTTCAGTGTTCTCCATGTTTACTAAGAAGAGAAACAAAGAGAAACAAGGCTAACAACCCTTTATAGCTTTTAATCTTACCTGGTCTTTAACCTCTGTGACATATCCCATCTGTCTGTAATCTACAGTAGTCTGCCGTAGTTTCTTAGCATGGTAGCGTAGTTTTTCTGCTTTATCAGTCTTTTCCTTTTTGCGTCCATTTGGATCTACCTTGGCTCCCAGTAAATGTTGATACTCCAAGCGAGTCTAAGAAAATAAAGACAGATTTAACAAAGAATATTTTATGTTTGGCTTGTTTTGTTCCTCAGTATTGGAGTTTATATTTGGTTTGATAGCATCGTTATTAAAAAAAAGTATAGAAATCCTTATAGCATGTTATTGTATTAATATTACAAACAGACGTTTCTTGTGTGTGTGTGTGTGTAAATAAAGAAGATAATGACTCACCAGGTCTCCGAATTTGTTCATTGCCATAGTAAACCCTGATGTGCCCGTTTGATATTTTCTATTGTTATCCTCAATTAGGTTTTTGTTTTTCTCCCAAATGTCTCTTCTTGCATGATCATCGTTCTTTAGAAGAATATAGCAGAGATAATAAGATATAAGAATTATTTTTCAGTTTGTCCTGCTTTAAAAGTGGAAACTAACCCTAGAATTTAGGTATACAGTATAGTTTGCAGAATGTAAGTGCACTATCATTGGTCATGCATGGGGTACTGTATAAATAACAGCACAATCTATCTGAAAATTAGAATGTTATTTATCTGTTTTAAAATAAGTGAGACCTCTTCTTCATAGTCCACTCCATTAGCTCTCTTCCACAGCTTCCAATCTGATGGTGCTTCCTCATCTGACTCCACTTCCATTGAGAGAGGTACTCCCACGAAGAGGCTAAGTATGAGCATCCTGCTAACCAGATCCATCCAAGGGACTCGAGCCATATCTGCCCAGACAGAGGAATATTTATCTGTACCTTGAAGATACAAAGTTATATCTTTATCTGACTGTTACAAAATGCTGACACTGGATAAACTCTAAACATCACCTTAAAGAAAACTTCACAATATGAATGGTTATATGTTATTCCACCTTAAACAACAATTTAATATTAATACTTTTTTTAATAAAAGGTCATATATTATGTGGAGCATCTGCCATATACAACTTTGTAAAATAGCTGTTACTATAGAAATGTTTATATGTTAGAACAATTGCATTAATATAAACCTAAATCAGCCAGATCAGATTAAACAATTCAAAAGCAATCTGGTATTTTATGGGATAGGTTTATTCGGAACATATCCCTTGTAGCTACACTGGCCATTTCATCAAGTAAACCTACCACATTCATCACAATGTTAGATACTGTTACTAACAGTAGTCCATCTGTACATATACCCAGTGTGTCAGCAGTGTATATGTTGTAGTTCCATGTCTCGTAGAATATGTGTTCTTTGCCCCATGTACACATTAGATAGGATATCAAAAACCTATGGATAATAACAGTTAGAACCAGATTTAATACTCACCTGGTATGTGTTTTTTTTTTTTTTTTGCAAGCACTGTTCAGAGGATGACTGTCTGATGAGAACTACAGGAGGGTCCCATACAAAGGTCACTACACTAGGCTACACTGGATGTTTATATATTATGTAGAAGGTGTGTCTTTGCTGTTCTCTTAGTCATATCACTCTAAGCCCTGCCTAGGCCCACAAAGCCCTTAAATAATAAGCTATGTGTGTCAATAACACCCTACTTGAGTGAATGCTGCATCATTTACCATTTTTTTTAAACATGCTTGCACGTCAAATGCTATTCTCCGATTATATGACCCTCTCAGCTGTGTTTATCTGGCCCTACATTATCTAGCTACAAATGTTATTACACCCAATCCTTCAGTGTGTTGTACATCTCCATCAAAACCAGATGGAAAGGTTGTGTATAAGGTCCATTCACAAATAAATCCATGCTTATAAAAGTCCAAATAATACAGACTGGTCTTCTTTTAAATTTGCAGTACAGCAGGGATGTTAATACAGACATAATGCAGACGTCAGCACATGATGTCATAGACAGTGGAAACATCAGCAAAGTATCTGTTATTAAACTTGAGCCCGTACTATGATGAACATTCATCTTTGATGAACATTGTGCCTTGTTTGATCTGGTTTCAGGTGCTGTAGTTTGCATTTTGTGAGATATTAAGTGTTGATTCTGAAGTTATAAGGGTCTGTGTTATTTGTTGTTATATAATGATACAATGGTTATACAGTACATAGACTGCTAAAATGGCACACATGTGGGCCATGTTTCTATATTTTGGTAGGGACCAAATGCACAGATTTACCTTGTGGGGACATTTGGTATTTTTTAACACAGAGTAGGCTTTTTTACATTGCTTTGTTTGTAGTAACATTTCCCTTTTGTACAGTAATACCTCCAAGAAGATTTCTAAAGAAATCTAAAGAAGATTTTAGAAATTCTTCAAGAAGCTTCCTCAAGAAGATTTTAGATTTTACCTCAATCGGGTATATATTGTATAGCTAGCTTACTTGTTTAACAGAAATAAACAGGGCCTAAATTGTTGTATTGAAATGAAATTAGATAGAGCATTAGCAATTCATTTTATTTTCTGTAACTTCTTTATTTATTTATTTTTTTTCATTTAAAACCTGAAATCAAAAGAAATAATTGTGGGCCATGTTAACAAAGGGACATATTATAAATATATGTCGGCACCCTCTGTGCTGACCTCGTGATGTCTTGTTTATGACCTTATATTATGACAGTGATTTTCTTTGTTTATGTTGTAGATATTTTTTCTGTTCTGATAGATATGTGCCGAGCACAGACACTCTGTGGCAGTTAACAGCGTCCTCTTCAGTTATCTAGATATCGCTTCCCTAATAAATTCATCAACTTGAAATAAACAAGATAACTTGCCACATCGCTGACGCTTTTGTATCTACAGATGTTGTCGCTAGATAACAGAATATAACACCTTCAACTTTGCAGAGCTTTTTGCTATACGCTATACACTCATTGTGGTTCTTCTTGCTCTGTTAAATGCATTCAGTTCAGAGTTAGCTATACTATGGTAAACCAAAATTCTACCTATATTTTCAATAACAAGATTTTCTGAAAGATTATGCACTAAATCAGTAATGCTCTAGTAGTCTCAGACTTTTGGAATAACCAACATATAAAACTATTTTATTTTAATTAATCTATTTTTACATTACCATTAATGTGTTATAAAAAAGTAAATGTATTAGTGGATGTATTGAAGTAAGAAAGGTGTGTGTGTGTGTGTGTGTGTGTGTGAGAGAGAGAGAGAGAGAGGGAGAGAGAGAGAGAGTGTTGACTGCTGTGAAGCACACCTCGTGCAGTTATTCTGCAGTCTGTGCCCAAGCAAGTCCCTATAAATCCCTGATTCCTCTGAGCACCTAAAGGGAAAGTGGAATTACACACGACGGAATGAGACTCCAGTGATCTTAGCATGTCTTTCAAGGTAAATCACTTCGTCTCGAGCATTTATAACAAGGTTTAGACCGCAGGGAAATGTGCTCGTGTAGCATGTATTTTTTTTTCATCACGGATAGAAACCTGATCTCTGATTCGCCCTTTGCAGTGATCAGGCTGCAGGACATGGAGAAACGCCTTCATGCCGCCTCTCAGTGTGTACTTCTAGGGCGCTTATTAAACCATTGGGTTATTTTGAGACGTTGTAGGATTTTGTGGTGTTTAAATACCTGTGTTTGGGTCTGTGCAATGTTTCGTACATTTAACAATAACATCCGGAAAATCAAACTTCGATCCGTCTCTAAGCGTCCTAAACCGCATACTACTACACTAATTTGTCAAAAATTCTAAGCCTTTTTGCATATATGTATGTCACGCAGTAACCTATGAGCTATGTCACTGTCTCATACGCCTGTGTATGATGTAATGACGTCACGGAGGCACGTGATGGCGTGCTTTTATGAACGGTCATGTATTGTTTAGACCTTGTGGCCATAATGTACGATGACGTGTGTAGGTGTGTGTGTGAATGTTTTTATATTTTCTCTTCACAAAGATAAGAATATAGCATGTTTTGACATGTGAAGAAAAAGAAGCTCAGGTTTCCAAAGCTAAAAGAGCTAAAATGTTAGTGTGGTTAAGGTTCAGGTGAGATTTAGGTGTTAATTAATTAGCTGCATGTTTGAATTAATAATAATTGAATATCCTTGAGACAAGTTAGTTCCTGTTAGTGCCAGTTAGTGCTCAAGTAACAGCTATAAACAGTCTTTATGCAATTATTGTAACATCCTTCTGTTTATATTGAATGCTATGTTTATTAATGTTTAGTTACAGTAGTATAGTATATTATGTAGTAATATAAATGTTGTTTATATTATCACACATATGTGTCTTGCAGAAGGAAACTCCCCTAGCCAACGCTGCATTTTGGGCAGCCAGAAAGGGGAACCTGGCCCTCCTGCAGCTGTTGCTGAACAGCGGCCGAGTGGACGTTGACTGCAAAGACAACGTATGACAGCTTCATCTCCATCCATTATTACAACCATTTAGTCTGCACACCCTGCATTAAAGATAAACTAAACACATATTCAATACAAACTGTAGCTCCAGTCATTCTTTATGATGATTTTTTTGACCAGTATGGAACCTCGGCTCTGATGGTGGCCTCCTACAGTGGCCATTATGACTGTGTGAGGGAACTCATCATGCAAGGCGCAGACATCAACCTGCAGAGAGAGGTTAGACAGCTGTGATATTAAAAAATCTTAAAGTTCTAAAAGAAGGGTTTCCTGATCTTTCCGAAGATTTTTCTTATGAGGACTGGAATAAAAACTTTGAGAGCCCAAAAGAATCAATAGAACCTGCATTATTAATGTACAAAATGTTCATTTGTCATAAAAGTTAATGTGAAATATTGTTCCTATGTTAGAGAGGCTCAGGTTCAGCGACTTTTATGTGTTTGGATTAGATTATTGCCTTAGCAGAATATGACGCAGTGTTTCTTATTAAGGCATTTACATATTCATTCCTTAGCATCATTTGTAGTTGATTTACTTTGAAACAGTGCTGCACAGTATGTTTTTTTGTACACACTGGTAGTTCATTTTAAGGATATAAGATGCATAATGATAATGTTTGATGGGGAAGCTTTTGCTGACTAGCACAGTCTCTAATGGCTGTGTGTGCTTGTATAGGCTTGTGTTACAGTATTGTGTGTGTGTGTGTGTTTTCAGACAGGTTCTACAGCCCTGTTCTTCGCAGCACAGCAGGGACATGATGACATCATCAAGCTCCTGTTTGAGTTTGGAGCTTCCACAGAATTCCAGACCACGGTATTCAAATGCACTGTGTTTAAAGTTATGTTCAATTACAAACACATAGCTGTGTATGGGCCACGGTTTGCATCTTTATAGGGATTAGCATCCTGCATCACTCTGTGAGTTAGTGCAGATGAGATCCTGTGTCTAGGGATGCAAATGCTTTGACAATGAATAGTAAATAGCAAATTGAAATATATTGTATGTTAGAGTGAGACTTGAGTGAAAAAAGTGATTCAGTGAGTCAATCACTAGCAATTAGAAGGCAGAAAATCTGCTGAGAAGTATTACCAGTGAGTTAATAGTTGGTTTGGCTGCACAGTTCTAGACAGCAAGGATCTGCATAATTATAGTGATTAGATATAGCCGTAGATAAAGCTGGGAATTTTGTCAAAGATATTTTTCATGTTCATAATAAAGGACTTATATATTGCATGTAGATTTTACAGAATATTAGTAGTGTTCTTACTAACTGATACAACCGCAAATTATACTTTAATATAATCTACTTTCTATATCTTAAATCAATAATGTCCAGAATTGACCAGGTTTTACTGGCAGCAACAATGTCCTATTATTATCCTTATGTATACTTTTTATTATTTTTAATGACTTATGTGTACTTGAATAAAAACAATTGTCATGGTTAGAACTGATTTTGTTTTCAGCCAAATTCTTCTTGGCATGGGTTTCTCTACCTCAGTTTTGCAAAATTTCATTGTTATTTCTTTGCAGTTTTACCCACATTAAACCTATACATCTCCTAAGCACTGATCTGCTTACACTACATGAGTTTAATCACTTGTTTTTTAGTGGTTTTGGCAGACACAGGAGTGCTTGCAGATGAGCAGACTCATGCACAACAGAATAAATGTGAGAGCTGTTTATCATGCGACTTTGTACTATACCACTCTTTTGTTTGGAAACAAAAATTTGTGGAGGATGGGTCATAGAAATTCAGGTACTAAGGATTGTCTGTTCTGTAAAGAGAACTGGAGGTATACTGTAGTGCAAAAACTGTAGCTATTTCTATAATGTGCACTGTCAGGAATCATGTCATGCTTGTTTTCATTTTTGTTGTTTCTAACAGCTATCTGGACATAAAATCCAAAGTAATTTCTTATAGAACCTTCGTTATTGTGTTTACATTTTTCTTTTGCTCTTCTGAACAATTAGCTGGATAAAAGAGCTGGATATGGGGATCTGCTACACATGACAGCAGATGAATTTGACTTCCTCTCCTACTCTGACTGGCTGTTTCTTTGCACTGTCATGCTGCTGGTTGCAAAGATCTGATTCACTACAGAGAAAATCAAACATTATTTAAATATTGCAGCACTGTAATGAGAAAATCTTTTTAATATTGACCATACAGACCATATTCACAAAAGTAGTGGGTTTTATTTTCCTCTGTTTCCTGCAGGAAGGAGGCACGGCCCTGTGTGCTGCCTGCCAGAGCGGTCACTCCAAAGTAGTGGAAACGCTGCTCAAGAACGGAGCCAACATCCATGACCAGCTTAGTGTTAGTGCACTGTCTTCAATTTGAACATGCCTAGTCTGTTTCTTATTCCTAACTGCCTGTAGGGCTTGAGTTTCTCAGTGATTCTTAGGTTGCTGCTGTATTGCTATGAGGAATTTTGGACCAAAGCCAAACAAGCAAAATTAGCTCTTTAGGGGTAAACAGATGCCTTTAGAGGTGCAAGGTGAAAGGAGTTAAAACTAAAACTAAACTAAGCCTTTAATTTTAATGCATGTTAGAAGCCAAGCTTTTTATAATCAGATATTATTTTATTAAAGCTATAATAAAGCTACTTTTACCTTAAAAGTGTGCACTATTTTTACATTTGTTTTGGCTTGTGCATCATGCCAAACATACTGTATATATAGTGTAATGTTTGTATTATTAATATATACTGTATGTCAGTGTAGTTCATAGAGTCCTTCTATCTCTGTGATTTAAATATAGAAGCATATCTTTTAACCCCTTGCCTATTTAGTCACACTCTCCTATCACATTTCAGGATGGTGCAACTCCTCTGTTCTTAGCCTCTCAGGAAGGTCATGTGACCATCGTCCGTCAGCTGTTGTCATCTGGAGCCAAAGTAAACCAGCCTCGTGAGGTGAGGGGATCCAGTCTTAACCCTCTCCTTAATACAATATGTATATAAAAATAAATACTAAATAAGTATGTACTTACTTGCAGAACATTATGACCACTGACAGGTAAAGTGAATAATACTGATTATCTCCTCATCATGGCACCTGTTAGTGGTTGGGATATATTAGGCAGCAAGTGAACATTTTTCAAGGGCTAATTGTGATGGCTAGATGACTGGATCAGAGCATCTCCAAAACTGCAGCTCTTTTGGGGTGTTCCTGGTCTGCAGTGGTCAGTATCTATCAAAAGTGCCCCAAGGTAGGAACAGTGGTGAACTGGTGTCAGGGTCATGGGTGGCCAAGGCTCACTGATTCACGTGAGGAGCAAAGGCTGGCCCGTGTGGTCGGATTAACAGACGAGCTACGGTTGCTCAAATTGCTGAAGAAGTTAATGCTGGTTCTAACAGAAAGGTGTCAGAATACACAGTGCATGATGGGTAAGGGCTGTTTTTGCAGCAAAAGGGGGACCAACACAATATTGGACATAATATGGCAGGTGGTTATGCCTGGTCAGTGTATGTATAAAGTGTTTGATTTGTTCCATGGGTATGATATGCTTGCGTGTGCCTGTACACCCAGGATGGTACCACACCCCTATGGATAGCAGCACAGATGGGACACAGTGAAGTTGTGAAAGTTCTGCTACTGCGTGGTGCAGACCGAGATGCTGAGAGAAACGTATGGCACTGATTTTACTAATGAAGCAAAAAATATTCTAAATGTAATTTATATAATTCCTTTACTAATGTAATTATGTAGATAAGATATACTTTGTATATATTTTCTTGGGGAAAAACACAGCTTGTCATGTTACAAAGAAATATGAGAGAAAAGTTCTGCCTTAAAGACTTTCTGGTAACTGAAAATCTAAAAATCATTAGAAGGTGCTGACACTATAGACTCCTTCCACAGGTGCTAAATAAACACATAAATAAACTCAGACCACTAAAACATATCAGCAGTTATATACCTGTGTAAGTTGTTACTATAGAATCTATAATGGAACTGTTGTCTGAGTTATAGAAAATTCATCACAAACTTCTCACCAGTCAAATTTGCAAATTCAATAGCATTGTGCTATAAAATAGGAATAATACACTTCTGCAATGAAATTAAATTTATCTGCATGAAAGTTGCCTTAAACATAGTAATTATTTCACTACCTGTTTCAATTAATGGCTGGCGTTTTCTCATTGCCTACTAAAAGGACGGCTCCACTGCGCTTTTTAAAGCGGCACATAATGGACACTGTAATGTCATGGAGGAACTTCTGAAGTTCAGCCCATCTCTTGGCCTTCTGAAGGTAGGATATGACATGTCGAAACTGAATCTGTATTTAAAATTATCTACAGCTACTACATAGTGCAATGACCTGGCTTATTCTTATAATACCTAATAAGCTGACAAGGTATATAATATCTATTAGTGTTCTTGCAGATCTGAATTCTGGAGGCATTATTTCTCTTTGTTTTAAATAACGGCTTCTCTATTTAGAATGGGTCCACAGCTCTTCATGCTGCAGTCATGAGTGGAGATCCAAAAACTGTGATGGTTCTGTTGAAAGCGAATGCCGATCCTACTTTACGTAATAAGGTTTGTGATAAAGGTCTATAGGTTTAACACAGCACAATGATTCAGAACAGTGTGTGTGGAGCGGAAGTTGACATAGCATCAATATGGAATTATCAGTGCATCTATAAAAGGCTGGTCGTTGTATTACTTTTGACTATTTTTAGACATTATTAAATTGCATTCCTTTAGTGCTGTGCATTGTCCTCCCTTCATCAGTGTTTCCTAGACACTTTTTCACAACTCCACACATTTCATGTGTTAAATCAGTTTGTGTATCTAATAATACCTAAGAGAGATAGATTTATTTCACCTTTCATTTATTATATCAGATTTTCAGTTGGTTAAATGTCTACATACAATATGTAAGAATTTGGTGGCAGTAGAGCCCTGGTGTGTGTATGTGTGTGTGTGTGTGGCTCTACCAGCTATGCCACTCTCTCTTCCTTGGTAATGCAGTGACTGCAAACAGAAAGAAACACACATAAGTATACTGGCTGTAATCAGGCTGATGTTTTGAGGGTTTACCTCAGCATTTCTAAATAATACCATCTATTTTCTGCAGTGCACCAGTCCCTTTTTTAATAAAACATCCTGACAACATGATGCACCATGTTCCAAAACTGGGATGGTGTTTAAAACATCAGATTAAAAACATCAGCTTTTCCCCCCATACATTGCACTGATTTTTATTGGAAAACTGAAAAGGACTGGTGATTGTCAGCAAACTTCAGTATGAGTTCTTATGCTGATCTTATTATAAGAACTTCTTCATTGCTTGACAGATTTTCAGGGCTATGGCAATGTAGGACTCTCTTAATGGTGGATGTAAGTACTTGGTACCTGATGCCTTCAACATCAGTTCCTTTGTTGTTGTCTTGGGGTTCAGTTGGTCTCTCTGCCTGACTGTCTCAGTGAAGGAGGCATGGCTTGGCCCAGACATAGTGAGAGAGGCCTGGCTTCTACTTGTCAGTTTTCAGTTCTTGTGAAAGATGTGTGGCATCTGTAATTATTATTATTATTATTATTATTATTATTATTATTATTATTATTATTATTATTATTATTATTATTATGACAAGTCAGAAGTGCAACTAAACAAATTTATGAACAAATACTTTAGCTGAATCAAATCACATGACTCAAAGCACTAAAATGCTTCAAAACGTTTCTAAGAACGTTTTATTTAGATTGCAGTTTGGAGCAGATTGGTAGGTCTACAGCTGTTTAACAGTGACATCTAGTGGACAATTTGCAGTATTTCACACCTTAGCTGTTGTATTTTTAGTATGTTTTATCATTATTTCTAATAATAAGCTACTGTCTTTCAACAGAATAATGAGCTACCAGGGGACTTCACAAAGAACGATCGCATCCTGAGGATTCTTCGGCCGCAGATCTTAAATGGAGGAAGTTGATGACTGTTCCTCTTGGCCCTTAGGTTTATGTTCTTTGTTTTTTGTGGCTGAAGAAAATGCACTAAGCCAAAATAGAAACTGCACACACAGCATTTTAATGGTGCTTGCTTTTATTTGCAAGAAATTTATAATTGAGAAAAAAAACAACAACAGAATTTATTCTTTGTGCTGAGGGAAAATGTTAAGCTGTAAATCATTCTAATTTAGCTTTTCACCATTTATATCACATGACTGTAGCAAGAATCAAATACAAATGCATTGAAGTTCCATGGTATGTCTTACAAAGATGGTGCAAACAGATTTTTTATTTACTCCATGTTTCTTTTGGGTTTGTCTATCTTGATTAAGTTGGAACTGTTTCTCCCATTGCAGCTTCTAATGGGGTTCTCTGTATTAAATTGAGTTCTTCTTATTTAATGTTAGGATAAAAAGCGTAATCCTGTTTATCACAAAACTGCCATTGTTTAATGAATTTTGCTAACTGTGTTCCTTATGATAAAAAAAAAAGTCTAGCCATAATAACTCAGCCTGGAGGAATCTTATATCTGTGTAAGCTTGAAGATTTTTTTTTTTTTAATTTTCTTCTTAAATACATTTCAGATGCTGCATTTGGTATTCTAAATTCTTTAATTACCAGTGCTGTAAAATTGTAAAGTATTTTGCAAAATGTGTCCGTGAAAGCGTATCAGACTGTATATTTGTGAAATAAATACTGAAATTAAATATAATTGGAAATGTGTTTATAAAGAAGGTTTGTGCTTACTCCCTGTATAGCCACAAGTCTTATAAAACTCTTCTAAGAGTTAGGGACCACTTACACTATATTGCCAAAGGTTTTGGGACACCACTCCAAATCATCGAATTCAGGTGTCTTCAGCATACCAAGACATTTTAGACAATTTCATGCTCCCAACTTTGTGGGAACAGTTTGGGGATGACCCCTTCCTGTTCCACCAGTGCCCAAAGCAAGGTCCATAAAGATGTGGATGAGCGAGTTTGGTGTGGAGGAACTTGACTGGCCTGACCTGATAGAACACCTTTGGGATGAATTACAGCAGAGACTGTGAGCCATTCCAAAACTGCCTTTATATGCACATTAATGTAATATGGAGTTTGCCCACCCTTTGCAGCTATAACAGCTTCAAATCTTCTGGAGAGGCTTTCCACAAGGATTAGGAGTGTGTTTATGGGAAATTTTGACCATTCCTCTAGAAGCGCATTTGTGAGGTCAGGCACTGATGCTGGACAAGAAGGTCTGGCTTGCAGTCTCCGCTCTAATTCATCCCAAAGGTGCTCTATCAGGTTGAGGGCAGGACTCTGTGAAGTTCCTCCACACCAAACTCGCTCATCCATGACTTTATGGACCTTGCTTTGTGCACTGGTGTGCAGTCATGTTGGAACAGGAAGTTGGGTCATCCCCAAACTGTTCCCACAAAGTTGGGAGCATGAAATTGTCCAAAACGTCTTGGTATGCTGAAGCATTGAGTTCCTTTCACTGGAACTAAGGGGCCAAGACCAACCCCTGAAAAACAACACATGAATTCAATGATTTGGAGGGGCGTCCCAAAACTTTTGGCAATATAGTGTATTTGTTAGAGTCGCAATCGTGAATTTACTGAAAATTTTAATTTTAAAAAGATTTTTTTTAACAGTTAACCGAGTCCCTAGCTACAAACTTTGGGAAAATGATGTTGCTTAAAGAAACCATTTCTGGTTAAGAGGTCAGATTCGATGCTTAACTCCTATTGGCTCGGCGTGTGTGGCGTCATAAAGAAACATTTAAAGCGGAAGTACAGAACCAGTACAGATTGGGGAAATAAGTTGGCTAAAAGAAGACGCTAAAGATTTTAAAGCGTTTTAATTACATTTTTTTTCGCTAGTATATTTACTGTGTTTGAAAGAATGTAGTAGCAAGTAGGGAAACCTTCATATCTCCAAACCGTGTTTTCAGGATTTACAGAGACGAAAGTTCAGCTGTAACATAACGACTGCGATGGCTAATAGTAATTTACAGGTAAGTCTCTGGTCAGGATAACTTTAGGTCAGTTGTCTACCATTAATACAATCAACATGGAAGCCATTTCGCTTTATTAAACTTATAATGACCTACTTATGGTTTCGTTGGAATTGCATTTCAATTGGAATTAGCAGGAAGTTAGTTTGTGGTGTTTTTTTTTATGTTTTTCATTATTAAAGTTTATTGATTTCGTTGAAGTGTTTATATTTTATTGTAACAGCTACAGCACATTTCATGAGATCGATCAGCTCTAAACATTTCACATGAACGCACTCTAAGTTGTGTTTTTATGTCTTCTGGTATGCGACAGTGTGTCCAAACCAGTCAAACCAGTCCTAGACTTATTTTGATCATTTCACAACCAGAAAAAAAGCCATATTCTACCGACAACTTGTGTTTTAACACAATAACAACATGGCACTGCAGTCCCACTTTAAGTCTGCTGTAGACAAAACTGCAGGTTTTGACAAGATACACTACAATTCCTGTTATTAAGGCAACAACTGTTTGAAGAATCTGCAGGGATTTGAGTTGATTGTATATTAAATTATGATCCACAATAATGAATTTCTAATCAGAAGTAATCGATTTATTTTTGTTGCCTAAATGAATACCATTTGTATTTTACATTTATACATCAATGAATTGTTATACCTCTAACAGTCTGTGGGTCTGATTTTGAGGACAGGAGATCCAGTGTGACTGACAACTAGCCTCTCCACATTAAATCTAGGATGAAACCACCCTAAAATAATTAGTACAGATATAACCTGATTCCTTTTTTTTTGTTGTTTGCAATGGTACAATGCCAAACAAACAACAACAAAAAAACACATTGTCTAGTCAGATCCCTTAGCAAAGTTATAAGGAATTGGAACGTTTCACACAAGTGTTTTCTGACATTTATACAATTGTGAAATGTTCCTGTACATGGTGGTGGCATTACACTTGATTTTGTTTTTCCTTTATATTTTTATTCACTGTCTATAGTTAAATCAATCATAAAACGTCCTAAAAAAACTGAAGGTCTTTCTTTTTTGTGCAATAGAAAGCCATTGACTTGGCAACCAAGGCTTCGGAGGAAGACAAGGCCAAAAACTACAAGGAAGCTTTGCGCCTTTATGAGCATTCTATTCAATACTTTCTACATGTGGTAAAGTGTAAGTGAAACACTGTGTACATTAATATTTTTTAAGACAATCCTGACAGTATTTATATAAAGGTGTTGATGTCTAAACCTGTCACTTTAATTTCTTAATACAATTTGCCAGATAAGCATCATATGGGGGAACATGGACTTGTGTATATTTCACTTTTCTACAAGTCTAAATGCACCTGTCTCTCTGATGTCTCTTAATACATTATATCATAACTGACATGAGTTATGACTGTGATTTTTTTTGGGGGGGGAAACATAAAGCTGGTTGTCAAGTGTTATAGGATCATTTGCACAGTCTGTGCAACAGAAAGATTTCTACAAATGTAAATACATGTGTTTTTAAAATCTTCTCAGTATGTTACCCAGATACTAGCAGGAAGCAGCCAGGAATATATCAGCTCTTACATTACAAACTGATTATTCACTTGAATGGAGTCCTTTATCTTTCATCTGTGGAATGCTACATTTGAGATTGCAGCAATAGACTGTGCTCTGTCCTGCAGATGATGCTCAAGGTGAAAAGGCCAAGCAAAGCATCAGGGCGAAGTGTACAGACTATCTGGACAGAGCCGAGCAGCTGAAGGAATATCTAAAAAAGGCGGAAAAGCAGCCGCCTACCAAGCCGGTCAAAGTGTCTAATGACAAAGGGTCAGTCTTGCAGAAAAAACCACCTGATGAATTCACTACCAGGAGGATCAGTAGGCTTTTTATTAATCAGAATATCTTTTAACAGGAATGACAGTGATGATGGTGATAATTCAGAGAAGAAGAAACTACAGAATCAACTTCAAGGTGTGTAAAACTGTTTTTAGGTGCTTTTTTATGATTATCATCCAGAGGCTCTAAACGATCCCAAATTCCTGATTTTGTTATGTTCCTGAATTTTATTACAAAATGTCGCATTGTTACATTAATCAGGAAGGTGCTGTGTCTATAGATATTAGGCATTTTTACATTTTGCAGGTGCCATTGTCATGGAGAAGCCAAATATTAAGTGGGATGATGTTGCTGGCTTAGAAGGAGCCAAAGAGGCGCTAAAGGAGGCAGTCATTCTCCCCATTAAATTTCCTCACCTTTTCACAGGTACAAAACAAACACATAGTAAAAGTGTGTAAGATTCTGCTTCACTCCCTTTTTTTATTAAGAAAATATAAGTGAAAATGACATTAAAATTATGCAATATCTCACTCTCAGGAAAGAGAACTCCATGGAGAGGGATCTTGCTTTTTGGCCCTCCAGGTACAGGGAAATCATACCTGGCTAAAGCAGTGGCTACTGAGGCTAACAACTCAACCTTCTTTTCCGTCTCCTCCTCTGATCTAGTGTCCAAATGGCTGGGAGAGAGTGAGAAGTAAGTTCTGGTGCTGCACATGGTGAATGTGGTGTGTTTATGTAGCATGCTCATGGCACAAACACTGCAACCTGAATATTATGTAAAGTGTTTTCCAGTAAGTCTGGGCCTGAAATCCAGTTGTATTGGTACATAAAACACAGTTCCTAATCATTTCTGCTTCCTCCTCCACCAGATTGGTGAAGAACCTGTTTAGCTTGGCTCGAGAAAACAAACCATCCATCATCTTCATTGATGAAATTGACTCTCTCTGTGGCTCCAGGAGTGATAACGAGAGCGAAGCAGCTCGCCGAATAAAGACAGAATTCCTGGTTCAGATGCAAGGGGAGTTGAGGGGTGGAGACAGGGCTGGTGTTTAGTGATTGAGAATATTACATGGCTAATCTTGTTTTGTTTTGATTTGGTTTGTTTCTTTGTTTTTTGCTGTAACTATAGGTGTTGGAAATGATAATGAGGGAATTCTGGTTCTCGGCGCAACCAATATACCTTGGACTTTAGATTCTGCCATCAGAAGAAGGCAAGGAACATATTTATTTATAGCTTTCCATTTCCTTTTCATATTCCAGTTTAATCAGTTCAGTAATTTTATAATTGTTATAATGATATATTCTGATATATATTGCATTTCATGAACAACTAATTGACCAGAAAACTAACTATTTTGTATAGCACTTGAAACTATAAATAACTTATCAGATAACGGTACATTTAGATTCCTAATGAGCAAACCAGAGGTGACAGTGGCAAAAAAGAAACTCTCACAGACCTTACCATCTTCTGGGAGATGCAATACTAAGTGTGTTGTAAGGTGTGTTATAAGGTGTTTATAATGGACAGTCACAGTTCTTATGTACATTTGTGCTCATAAGTTTACATACCCTGGCAGAATTTATGATTTCTTGGCTATTTTTCAGAGAATATGAATGATAACACAAAAACTTTTCTTTCACTCATAGTTAGTGGTTGGCTGAAGCCATTTATTGTCAAACAGCTGTGTTTACTCTTTTTAAATCATAATGACAACAGAAACTACCCAAATGACCCTGATCAAAAGTTTACATACCCTGGTGATTTTGGCCTGATAACATGCACACAAGTTGACACAAACGGGTTTGAATGGCTGTTAAAGGTAACCATCCTCACCTGTGATCTGTTTGCTTGTAATTAGTGTGTGAGTATAAAAGGTCAATGAGTTTCTGGACTCCTTGCATCTTTCATCCAGTGCTGCACTGACGTTTCTGGATTCTGAGTCATGGGGAAAGCAAAAGAATTGTCAAAGGATCTGTGGGAAAAGGTAGTTGAACTGTATAAAACAGGAAAGGGATATAAAAAGATATCCAATGAATTGAGAGTGCCAATCAGCAGTGTTCAAACTCAAATAAAGAAGTGGAAAATGAGGGGTTCTGTTGAAACCAAACCACGGTCAGGTAGACCAACTAAAATTTCAGCCACAACTGCCAGGAAAATTGGAGACACTTGGAAACACAGGAAAAGGAGGCACTTGAAGAAAGATGGGCTGCATGGTCGAGTTGCCAGAAGAAAGCCATTACTACGCAAATGCCACAAAGTATCCCGCTTACAATACGCCAAACAGCACAGAGACAAGCCTCAAACCTTCTGGCACAAAGTCATTTGGAGTGATGAGACCAAAATTGAACTTTTTGGCCACAACCATAAACGCTACATTTGGAGAGAAGTCAACAAGGCCTATGATGAAAGGTACACCATTCCTACTGTGCAACACGGAGGTGGATCGCTGATGTTTTGGGGATGTGTGAGCTACAAAGGCACAGGAAATTTGGTCAAAATTGATGGCAAGATGAATGCAGTATGTTATCAAAAAATACTGGAGGAAAATTTGCACTCATCAGCCCGGAAGCTGCGCATGGGACGTACTTAGACATTCCAACATGACAATGATCCAAAACACAAGGCCAAGTCGACCTGTCATTGGCTACAGCAGAATAAAGTGAAGGTTCTGGAGTGGCCATCTCAGTCTCCTGACCTCAATATCATTGAGCCACTCTGGGGAGATCTCAAACGTGCAGTTCATGCAAGACAGCCCAAGAATTTACAGGAACTGAAGACTTTTTGCCAAGAAGAATGGGCAGCTTTACCATCTGATAAGATAAAGAGCCTCATCCACAACTACCACAAAAGACTTCAAGCTGTCATTGATGTTAAAGGGGGCAATACACGGTATCAAGAACTGGGGTATGTAAACTTTTGATCAGGGTCATTTGGGTAGTTTCTGTTGTCATTATGATTTAAAAAGAGTAAACACAGTTGATTGATAATAAACAGCTTCAGCCAAACACTAACCATGAGTGAAAGAAAAGTTTTTGTGTTATCATTTATATTCTCTGAAAAATGGCCAAAAAATCATAAATTCTGCCAGGGTATGTAAACTTATGAGCACAACTGTATATAACTTCAGTACCCTGGAGAGAGATCGACTGAAGCAAGGAGGAGACTTGTATATAACCTGTTACTGGGTGTCAGAAATAGAGCATCTTTACTGTTTATAAACTGTACTAGGTAATGAAAGATCACTGCATTTGGATGTATTGTACCAGGAATCCTGCATTTCTATACTGATGCTACACTCAGACTTTGTGCATCTCTACTGTGTTTGTATGGCTCAGGTTTGAGAAACGTATTTACATCCCACTTCCTGAGGAGCATGCACGATCACTCATGTTCAAGCTCAACCTCGGTACAACCCCCAACAGCCTTACTGAAAAAGACTTCATCACGCTGGGACAGAAGTCCGAGCACTATTCAGGTGCCGACGTCAGCATCATCGTCAGGGACGCTCTCATGCAGCCCATCCGCAAAGTGCAATCAGCCACTCACTTCAAAAAGGTGGGAGAGGACGTGCCTGCTGAGATTCAGAGAAGCCTAATTCTTTGCTTTGTTTTCCTCCTAAGGAAACTTATGATGAAGTTTGATTGATGATTTACTATGAACCAAAGTAGAGACCACTAGCAAGGTGCTGGTAATCTCACAGTGCACTGCTGGGTAGGCTAGTGTCTATCTCTGTTAGATGAAACCATCACTCCTGGTAGCTTTTGATGTGCATTTCTATTGCCCAATCTGTGTTTTCCATGTGATCTAGTTCGTATATTTTGTCAAACAGAGAAAATATGGATAGTTGTTTTAGCAGAAATGCAGAGCAATAGAGGCTGAGAAGACACTTGGTAAAGAGAAACACATATACCTCAGTCACTAGCTCATTAACATGGATTCTCCAGCTAAACAACATAACAGCTCTCTAATGAAATAAACTCTACAGTGAGCAGAAATTGACACACTATCATCATTCTCTCCCTGATTCAGTGCCTGTCACTGTGTAGTTCTTTTGTGCCTGAATTTTGGGGCATGATCTGAGTTTGCTTCAGTTTCAGGTGATCTGAGCTGACATATGACATGACGTGTGCACATTTCTGAATTATGTTCATCTACTTGTAGATTTCCCTAATACATTCTTTTTTTATATACAGGTCCGTGGAAAACCTTGGAACAACCAGGATGTATTAGAGAATGATCTACTGACCCCTTGCTCTCCAAGTGACCCAAACGCAATAAAGATGACGTGGGTAGATGTGGAGGCTGATAAACTGCTGGAGCCCATCGTCAGCATGGTGAGAATGAATACAAAGCATTATGATATAAAAAATATTATGTTAAATATGAAAAAATAGTGCAACTCAGTGCAATCATGAGCATCAGCACATGAGCTTATAGTATCTTATAAGCATCAGTGCTAAGATATATTCCATAACTGGTATGTGAGTTTGTAGCACTGTAATACAACTTGCTGGCCTGAAAAAGAAACTGATTTTTAGCATAGTGTTTAATTTTTTGCAAATAAAAAGCAATATGAAGACAACCACTATGACCAATGACAGCCCACATGTAGTGAAAGATAGTTGGACTTGTACTTAATTTTTATACCATTACTACTAAGTGATGGAGACGTTATGTTTCAGATTGTCCGCCTGTGCATTTGTCCTAGATTCTTGGTAGCACAATATTTAAGAATGAGTGGTTAACTGTAGAATTTAGATAGAACTATACATTATATGAAATTAGTCCAAGATACTGATGTATGGAACAGGATTAGTTGTAAACCAGCCCTGTTTAACCCCACATAATGCTGTGATGTTGGCTCCTAGTTTGGGAACTCCTGTATTAAATTATTTGTTTAAGATAAAAGCTCAATTCTTTTAAATTCAGTTATTGAAAGGATAATACTAAGCTTTTATATTCTGACAACAAAATAGTAGTACAATTTACTCTTGTTTTTTTGTATTGTTACCAAAGTATGTTCTTAAAAAGCAGTTTACCATGTTTTTAGATCTTAAATTGCAATAGACGCACAACATCTGGAAATACTACTTATTGCCCCAAATAAAGCAATACAATTAATGGCATATGATTTTTCTTTTTTTTTTAAAGAGTTCCTTGAAATAGTATAACACAGTGATGTATCATTATGCACTTGTCAACACATTCAACTGTAATGATAGAAGAACTTGTAATGATAGACGACACAGCATCAATGTTGTTAAGCTACTATTTTAGCTATTAAATTTGTGTAAAAATGTAAGCAATGCTCATTCATGCAGTTATATATGTATTGTATTTTGTATGTGTTTCTGGTCTCCAGGAGGACATGCTCAGGTCACTGGAAAAAACCAAGCCCACTGTGAATGAAGAAGACCTGAAGAAGCTGTTGAAGTTTACAGAGGACTTTGGCCAAGAAGGCTAAATACATAGCAACCATAAAATACAAAAAAAAAACAACCTTTGTTTTACACTTTTATATTCCATTTTATTTTTCTACTCAGATTTCCTATATAAATACTTTTGCAATAACGGCCACTTTTTGTGGAATATAAGCTGCATAATGTAGTTTGTTGAACTGCCTACCTAATGTGGTGTGAACGTGGAACTGAGATCACTTATTTATTGTATGAGGAAGTTATTTTAAGCTGTGTGTGGGCATGTGCTAAAATGTATTTTTTTCTACATCTAGTGTACATGTACGGGACATGCACTTGATCACTAGTTTAGGTATTTTGTTTTAATACGCACTGGACATTTTATTATCTCCCCTACCAGTCACTTTGTCATAGAGGTGTACATGGGTACTGAGGTCATGTGGATCAAACAAAAACTTCAGTTAGGACGTTTTGACTCTGTCAAGTGAAACGATAGAATAAGTATGGTAAGTATGTTTGCCAGGAGATGGTAATTAACTAAAAATTTAACTTTAAATTTTTTTTATATATATATAAAATATACACACAAGGTAGGAATCGTTTTTGTTAGGTTGAAATTGTAATTGATATAAATGTAAAAGTTTAAACATTTGGGTTAAGTGACTTCCAATTAATAATGATTTAAGACAAGTTCCAGCTGTCTGTCTATATGCATGTATCTATATCTAGGTTTCACTTCCTCACTCCTGTTTCACTATTGACTATAGATAGTACTGTGTAGAGCACTGTACAGAGCAGCACTGAGGGAGACCAATCTTAAATCTAATAGATAAATATGTGAACATTGGCTATAAAAATAGTTATTTACAGCATTTGTCACACACCCTTATCAGAAGCAACTTAGACTTATACAACTGAGCAGTTGTATTGTCAAGTTGAGTCTTGATCCTGGGATTTGAACTCACAACAGTAGTCCAACACGTTAACCACTGAGCTACCACTTCACATGAGTATTATTAGCAACTTACACACACTACCATGTAAATAACTTTAACAGTTTGATAATGGTCCATTCCAGTGATGAACAGGGTAGTGGAAGCTGGCAAATTGCAGGTATATATATTGACTGGCTGTAGCCCCTCTATTATTGTGCACAGTCACCTGCATCTCGTATGTTTTCATATAAATGGTCAATGGATATAAAAAATATTTAGGTGTTCCTAATAATTTGACAAACAAGTGTATGTGTTTATATGTTTGTCCGGTTTTCTTACATTAATGACTAGCTTTCTTAATGCTTAAGAAATTGTAACGTAATACCTATTACTAATATCTGTATGTTTAATTATGTGTGCAATATCAAAACAATTGTGTACAGGCTTGAAGAGTCTCGTGTTTTGTTTTTGTATGTGCGTCTTTACAGTCTGTCCAAACAAGCATTTCACACACAACATTTCAGCACAACTTTCCACTCATGCATGACCCAGGCTCACACTCCTGTATCTGACTGATGGGTAAATCAGACTTCAGAACAATTTTTCTCCCCAGCCTGTTCAGACCCCCTCCCATCTCTCCCCATTAACTCAACTAAAGCATAACTGCATTTAATTAGCTGCCAGCACACACCAACAACCTCCATTTCACAATTACACCACCTCCATTACACAAACATTTCATAGCAATATCATTATACAGTGGTTTCAGGCAATTTGTAAAAGTTTGTGAAAGCACAACGCCTGTTTCCCAGCTAGGTACAGATTTGACTTTTTTCAGCTGGTGCTGTAAAACCCACTAAAACTGGCTAGAGACGGTTTTTCCACTGTATTGGCCCTTAAATCTGCAATAGAGACCCAGTGTCTCTTAAAAAATAAATGATACTGCCAGAAGAACATTGGTTCATTGAGAACAAGTACACTGTACTTTTTTGTCACTTGCTTTAATTAAATTCACAATAGTTTAACATAGAAAAGCAAATTGGTTTAGCAACAAATAGAGTATGTGCAAGTATATTGGACCAAGAGTAAGAGAGTAAAAGTTACATACAAATAAAAACAAAGTATCTTCAAAAAAATAGTTTATAGATCAACATGTTTTGGGCACTGGTTCAATATCTGTAACAATCAAAATGTGATCAAATTTTGAAGGGCATTTTCTTCAACATAATGACCTAAGTTTAAACCCAATTAAACATACAGATGCTCATGTAAACAAAAAGTATAATGTTCAAGTAAAGACATAAAATGTAGTCAATTACTAATATGGTCTAACATAGACCATTATTGATGCTACAGTTTACTGTATCTAATGGAAAACTGACCAGAAGAAAATGTGAAATTCCAATGCCCTATGTACACTGCGAGGTTCTCCTACCATTATTTTGGAGGCCAATTTCATTGGATGTTAATTAAAGGGCATGCTTTTCACTCATTTTGTGTTAAGTGGGTTAATACATGCTGCTTCATTCATATTTCTTCACAAAACAATAAGAAAAGCATATAATGTAGAAACAAAAATTACAACAAGGCATTAAAGACATTTTTCACAAATTCAAACCAAATAAATAACACTCAAACTGGAAAGAAGCTGTTTAAAAAATTATTTTCCAAAAAAAGGACAAACAATAAATTCTAGTATTATTATTAATGGCTGTTCAAGTTCTTCAGAATGAACACTACAGAAGTGTAGAGTACAGTGAACGTCACACTGGAGAGTAAAGCTAGAGCCAGAAGAAGAAAACGCTCTCACACCAGCGCAAAACCTGGAGTGCTTCTCTGATATTCTAATATACATTAAGCATCACTGCTGCTCAAACAGAGCAGATATTCATGTCCATATCTGATTTATGGTGTGGGTCATCAATGGGTGTACTTCTGACTGTGGTGGCAGTGTTTATAAGTTCATAAGGAAAGGAAAATAAAATGCATCTTAAATGTTATCATTTAAATGTTATCATCATGTGTAATGCATCTTATTGATCACTTGATTTGGAGGCAAGTGATTATCTGATAAACAGGAAATTAATGAGTTAAATGTTTGCAGTAACAGATAACTGAGTATATAGACTGCATTTCCCCCAACCTAGTTCAACACAATATACTCAACATGTCATGTCCAGTCTATGAATTTTTAATTCACTATTACAACTGGTTAACTTGTTAAAAATTCAAAAAATCATGTCTACTTGTTACGATTTCTAGGTCTCCTTGTAAGGCCACAATGGAAGTATCTGCATGTCTTAAAGCATCCCAAATAAGGCCATCACTGACCTGTGCCGAAATCAAGATCCAAATATATTGCACCATTCATATTACAGGTTTCCACATACTAACCAATTCTTAAGTTCACAAATCATCAAATGATTATGCATGGTAAACCTACTGTTACTCTTCAATTATGTACCAAGGTTTAAAAAATATCCATCGGACTTAGGGAGAGAAAAATTAATACAATGGCAATCATTTTAACACACCATAATAAAAAGGAATCACCAGTCATACTTCATTTCGCTGTGTTTAGTCTACAAAGCAATCTAAGCAGATGACCCCAGTTTTCATTGCAACCACCCTAACGCCTATTCAATACTATCTCAGTTCACAACCACTTCATTTTATTTCACAATGTACAGGTGAAACAGACTCTCCAACACCAAGCTATAAATGCTACCATGAGGCTTTGGTTCATACAGTCTAATATGTTGGGGAAGCTGTGTTGGGGACACGCTTGTGATCTGTTAGACAGTTCATGTCCATTAGATCTAAGTATTACATATAGCATGGGGTTGCAGCAAAGATAAAAGTAGTAGCAAAAGACTAGTCCATCCCCTGTTGGGATTCAGAGGGACATAACAAGGCATATTAAAATACAGAAAATAGGGAACCGATAGCCAATCCAGTTGCAGCACCGGTGAGCATGCCTAAAGCGATACCTCCTGCATCATCACGCTGGCGCTCCTCAATGATCACATGGTTAACTTCATGTGCGGGGGACACTCCTGTGGGACACAAGTACAAAAAAAAAAACAGCTGTTTACATTCAGTGGCCATTTTATATAGGTGACCTATGCACAACTCAATTAATATCCTTTTGCCAAACATGGGTGCTGACAAATTGCAAATAGTAGCAAACTAGCTACATTCAGTAACTGAATATACTGTGACCTATATGGTACAGATTCCTGATATAATTTGCAAAAATAAGACAAGATGGTTGTACCTAATAAACCGATCAGCCATAACATTAAGATAATCAACATTATTGAGTTTATCTTCCAGTGGTTTTCAAGTTTCTGCTGCTAATGTTTTGGGGTCAGATACCACAGCACACCTTAAGAGGTATTATGGAGTTTGATGGGAAAGAGCTGTTTGGTGGCACAAATGGGACCTACACAATACTAGATGGTTTTAATGTTATGGCTCAGTAGTGTATATAGTCTGACACTATGTCCCCGTTGCTGGTTCACCTTCTCTGGTTGCCCTCCCTTGGACTACTTTTGGTAGGTACTAAACACTGCATGCATGGAACACTCCATAAGACCTGCTGTTCTGGAGATGCTCTGACCCAGTCACCTGCTAATCACAATTTGGCCCTTGTCAAAGTCGCTCAGATCCTTACACTTGCCCGTTTTTCTTGCTTTCAACAAATATTATTTACTTCACCTGTCAGTGATTTTAATGTTATGGCCAATCTTGCAGCTGTAAAAACTGTTAGACGGTGTAAAAAATTCAAATTCATATGCTTAGTATAATTCTGAAGTTAAGTCAGCAATACAATGTCTACTCAGCTGATAAACTATATGACAAGTTAAAGAATAAATGATGGTTTATAAAAGTTTATATATGACATTCAGTGACAGCAGCAGCTCTACCTTGGTTATAATTGGGGGAGACAAATGCGTACTGGTTCCCACCTGCAGAGTACACAGCATTAGGGCCATACTGGTCCGGGTAGTATATCTGGCAAAAGAGTCAAAGAAAACAATCACTCACATTCTGTATTTGGTCAGGGTAATGCTGAATAAAATACAAGCACACAGCTAAGGTTTCAGAGGATATAAGATTCCAGTTACCGGAAGTATCCCAGTTACCACCTTAATCTTAGAGTCCCTACTACATAGCAAACAGTCCCAATTTTTTTTAATTACACCTGGAATTGCAGTTCTTTGCTACTAAGATAAAACTCAAATAATTAGATGGGGATGTAAACTTCGCTCCTACCTGAGGAGTCGGGTTTAATTCTGCATAAGAAGGAGGAGCCGAGGCAATAATATCCTGGGTAAAACCAAACTGAGGGGGTGCAACCACCTGCAAAAGAAATAACAAAATAAATAAATAAATGAATAGATTGTCACACCACAGTACCAGAGGTTTTCACAAGCTAACAAAAAGTAGAATAGAAGATATGTTAAATATGGCACATTTACGGAAGAAAGTAACAAAAGGTTGCC